>NW_004949129.1:4198399-4207822 GCF_000317375.1 Microtus ochrogaster | reverse complement strand
AGAGCTAGTTCCAGGACAGGCTCCAAAACCACAGAGAAACCCTGTCTCGAAAAACCAAAAAAAAAAAATAATAATAATAACCTAACTAGAAAGGTGAATATCATTTTGGTTATAAATTAGCGCCTTCACCCTCAGGGCAGCTTCCTGGAAAGACCTTTTTAAAAGTAATAATGGTGAGCTCTGGGTAGATGGGGACCTGGCTGTAGATCCCTAGCACCCTATGCTGTAAAAAGCTAGGTGTGCCCATGGAGACTGTTTCCACAGCACTGGGGAAGGGGGACCCTGGGGCTTGCCAGCCTGTCTAACCAAACCAATGAGCTCCTGGCACCCCTTCTTGTATGGGTAACCCCTGCTCAGAACTGAGGGGTTCTGCAAGGCAAGAATTGTCTCTTTGTCTTTTCTCTAAACATCTGCCATCTGTTTTTCTGCCCAAGAGAGGAAAAGTCAAAAAGCATTTCATCTTCCAGAGATTCCCTGAAAGTAAGGGGAATGCCAAGCTGGAGCCTAAAGCCCCACCCCATTCTGGCCACCCTGGTCTCCTCAGGGACAGGTCCCCTAGTGTGATCCCAAAGGGCTGCCTATGGGGACAGAGCCTGGGAAAGCGGAAAAACTTCACTTTCCTACTACACCCCAACTTCAACCTCGTGAACCCCAAGCCTGGTTCCTGCTGTCCCGTTCCCATGAGCCCCATCCTCAGATACCCCATCCTCAGAGAACCTAAATGTGCTGAATGCCTGTCCCTTCATTGAGAATTGGAGTCTGGGAGGATACACACAACTCTAACGGAAGGATCTCAAATGACCTTCTGTCTGGTACATGGAAGGACGATCCCGAGACCCCAGCTACAGGAAGCTCCTTCAGAGGAGCTAGTGACCCGTAATTTGCCCAAGAGCTGAAGTTGAATTCGGAAGAAATGAGGAAAGGGTTCTGCCCCACAAGCTTTAGCCATCACAGTCCCTAAGGGACTCCCCCCCCCCCCGTCTTTTAATTTTAAAGGGTCAGAGATGGCGAAAATTGTTAAGAAATTTGTTAAGAAAATTGTTAGGAAAAATCAGACCTCTTTCCTCATTTCCCAAAAAGCCATTTCCTTGGGGGGGGGGTCCAAATGAGCACTAGTTAGCTCTTTGTCCTCCCTCCAGCCTCTCCTCCACCTCCTAGGAAGAATTGTCAGAAAAATTTCAATCTATCATGAACACAGTCTTTGTAGACCGAACCAGACCTCGCATTTCAGCAAAATATTATACAAACAAAATTATTAACAAATTGTATTTTAAAATAGAAAAAAATAGGATCATTCTTCTAAAAAGAACATGCCGGGCTAGTGAAATGGTTTAGCCAGTAAAGATGGTTTTGTCAGTCTTGAGGACTTGAGTTCAACCCCAGTCCCCATAGTGGAAGGGAAGAACCGACTTCAGAGAGCTGCCTTCTGACCTTCACACCGCTTGGCATGCCATACAGGTCAGCAAATAATGTACTTTTTATAAAATAAAAATACGTCGTTTTGTTTTTGTGGTTTTGCTTTGTTTTGCTTTGCTTTGAGATAGGGTCTTGTCATGTGTCCACACACCAGGTGGAGTTCCTTTTTGTGATTCTTCCTTGGTCTCTTTAGTGCTAGGATTATAGCAAGGCAAGCTACAGGATGCTTTGAAGCCTATGAAAAGACTGTATATCCAACCTCAACGAAAAATTTCTTTGTGTAAGTCCTTCAATTTTATTAATTCCTAAGAATATAAAGTTATGTAAAGGGAAAAAATCAGAAGCAATCTAATTACCTCCCGATAGTCAAATAAATTAAGGCATACCCACAGAATAAAATTCAGCCTTTTAAAGGAAAGAAGCATTAAGTTTCAACTGCATTAGGTTTTTGAAACAAAAGCATAATACTTTGTATCTGATAAACTGCCCTCTGCGCTAAGGGTGGCTCTGAGAACAGTGGCTTTTACACATGCACACACTCACACACACCACTGTGTAGCTCAGGCTGGTCTCTAATTTGTGACAATCCTGGCTTAGCTTCCCGCGTGCTGTCAGTCACAGTAGGCTCAATCATTCCCATTCCTCGAGGTGCATCTTTCCTTATCCACATACACGAACCATTTTTAACTTTGGAGTGCTTTAGCATACACCGTCTATTTTAAACGATAGGTAAAAATAGGCGAATTGTTGTTTCCAGTGGTTTTTATCTCTAATACATAGGTGGTAAAAGCGAACAAGTTCAAAATGTAAAATGTTTAACTAACTACCCGTTTGTTAACAGCGCATCTACACCATCTTTTCTCGGGTAATTAGAATAAGAAGAAAATCTGATTTTCTTTGATCATTGACCTGATCAGTCGTTTCTTAAAATAAAAACACGTTATTTTTCGGAAAGCGAGTTTGCCGAGATTAAGTCAATGAGAACAATGCCTGAACAGAGAGATTGGATAAAAAGATTTTTTCGGGGGGCATAAATACCAATTATTGTTTATCCCAGACCAGGTCTGTACAACTGAAGGGACGAACCACAAATTACTTGTACCATTTAGACCAAAAATTCCTCCAGGTTCTGATAGTCATGTTTTAGGTTTAAATTTGTTTCTTCCTGCGGGGCTTCCCTAGTTCTAGGATGTCTTGACAGGGCATCTCTTCTGAACTTTGCGTCCTGAGGCTCCAGAGCCCACTGGTGAAGACACTTGGGTGTGGGAGGGCTTGATCTATCCAAAGATTCAAGGGGACGCTAGGGATGCCACGGGTTTGGCACCAGGGAATGTCCTGGAATGGAGACGCGGCTGTGGGTGCTCACCAAGTTCCCACTGGGAAGAAAATGCGTTGTTGCCCTTTCAGGACTCTGAGCTCAGTAAGAAATCCGAGTCTTCGGGAGAGGTAGAAGGCCGGGAGTCCCTTGCTCGTCCCCCTCCCTCCCCTGACTGCTGCAGCCCACGTAGGGCTTGGCTGCTCCCGAGCCCTATTCAAAAGCCAGGAGGCCCTTTGTCCTGGGCACACGAGGGTCTGGTGAGAAGTCAGCCAGAGGCCTGGGATTCTCTAGCCCTTTACTGAACTGGGAGCTCCAGATAAACGCGGGCTGTGGGTCCAGCCTGGGAATCGTGACTCGGCTTGCTCTCCGTGTCCGTACACGCTTTCTGCCCCCATTGCAGGCAGATCAAACAAGAGTCTGAAGTCTAACCCTCTCCTTTAAGTTTACTGGAATCTTCCCTTTTCCGACTGGATTGTTGTCTCAGCGGTCTATAAGGTCCCCCTTTTGGAGGGTGGGGGGAGCAGGGAAACTGAGGCACAGAAAGATGAAGAGACACAGTGGAGACGGTTTTGTGGACACGGACACAAGGGCCTCAGAAACTCTGAGGGATAAATCCCAGGGGGCAGGGGCGGGGTGGGAGTGGGGCGGGGGCTAGGCTGTGCCGGGAGGCGTCGGGCCAGGGGAGGGCTTGGCGGAGATCCGGCCTGAAGGAGCCCTGGAAGGACGTGCTGTTGCTTCAATTTAGGAGCCAGCTAACCTACCCCCAGGATCCACGGTATTCGTTCCCTCAAAGAGCAGACTTTTGGGGATTGCAGACAGAATGAATTTATCTCCTAATGAGCAACTTCCCTTCTCTCCTTTCTCCTTGGCGCAGAGGGCAGCCCTCCATCTCCCCCACTCCCTCCCGAGAGAGGTTCTGCTCCCCTCCTTTTGATTCCCCTCAAACAAACTAAGAAAGGTGGACGATCCTAGTCACTCAAGCAGACCCTTGGAATCTAGTTCCTTCTACCCATCCCGAACCACCCCACCGTACTGATGTGGGTAAACAGGGAAGGAGAAAATCTCAGTTATTTCCCCAAATGCACCAGTTTTTCTTTGTGGTTGGTTGTGGCTTTGCAACACCATGCCACATGAAAACAAAAAATGAAAATGGAATTTTAGGACTTTAAGCTTGTGGGTCACCGCTAATGATTTAACCCAGTGCCAAGGATGAGGTCCTGAGCTCATCCCAAGAATTGCAAGGGCAAAACCCAAACCAAACAAAGAAAAAAACGTGGATAGCTCTGTGGCATTGCCTCTAGGCTTAACCTGGTAAAAGAGATAACATCAGAATTGTCTAGGATCGCTCTGAGTTGTGCTGTTTATAGCCAAGAAATGAAAAGACTTCTTGTCAATATCCAATATTCTCCCTCAGAGGGACTTGTGAGCTGAAGGGGCATCTATCCTAGATAAGACTCTGGGTCCCTGATCTGCTCCCAGAACTAACTGCTCAGAGAAAATTCCAGCTGGTCAACTATTGTTTTGTGGAAGGCCAAACAATGGCTCTGGCTGAGGTCTCCTGAATTTGGCAGAGCTGGCTGATTATCTTGGCAGTCACGATATTGGATGCTGAGCCCAACGATTTATATCTGCCTCAAGAAGGCTTCCAAAGCATCCCACCCCCCATCTGTGTGTCCACTGTCATTTTTGGGTTTGTGGTGTTGGTGCAGTCTGGAATGACTTTTGGAGCAGGCAAACTTGGAGGGAGACTCTCCAGCCTTTGCATTTATTAAATTCTTGCGCGTTTTGAAATTTATAATTTATTTCCCACTAAAGCTGGAAATTCAAGTAGCCTAGGGGCTGGAAGAGGAAGAATTTTGTTTTCGTTCATTTGGGGGTTTCTTCTCAAAAATGAACAAGGGAGTCAGGGGTGGGACGATTCCTAGCCATGAGTAAGGGAGTGGGGTCAGGATTTTAGGACAAAGCTTCTTCTAAGCAGAGACTTCACCCGTTTATTTAGAAGCCTCAAGGGAACTTCCGATATTCAGTACAAAATCCTAGGGTTCCGAGGGAACTGAGGGATGATGATTGGAATCCAGTCTCTTTTTAACTTAAAAATAAAACTTAAAAAAAAAATCTAACTTCCAGCCGGACGGTGGTGACACAGATCTTTAATACCAGTACTTGGAGGCAGAGGCAGGTGGATCTCTCTGAGTTCGAAAAAGAAAGAAAGAAAGAAAGAGAGAGAGAGAGAGAGAGAGAGAGAGAGAGAGAGAGAGAAAAGAAAGAAAGAAAGATGTCTAGCTTCCAGGTCTTAAAAGAGGCAAAAGAGAAAAGAAAACCAGGAAGGGGGAAACTGCTTTGCTCTGCAGAAATCCAGATTCAGTGTTGAAACTGTCCCCTCTTCTTTAGCTGACTTTGCTTTACTTAATCCAGAGGAACAGGCAACCGCTAAGCACTGCCCTCTAGGTTTCCAGCTTTTGCTCGGTGGAACTGCTTCAGCTCCCCCATCTTACCATCCCCCAAATGGCTTATAAAGCAAAAGTCAGAGCTATTGCCGCGGTTCTGCCTTGCCAACAATCCTGAAGATCTGAGTTTGATCCTGTGGGACTCACAAGATGGAAGGGAAGTGCCAACTCTGGCAAGCAGTATATATGCACACACAATAGCAATAGTGACAACAAGAATAATAAAAACAAAACCAAACTGGAGTCTCTGGGATGTGTGGAGCATAGTGCTAATGGCTCCGATGCTCATTCTGCCTGGTTCCTATACGTGGGGCCCAGAGTAAAGAACTTTTGAAGTTGAGCAGAAAGGAGTGTGACTCCCCCCAAAAAGCACTTGCACACACTTCACAGTACAGCTCTGGAGATGTGAGGCGACACTGATCTTAAATGATAAAAGCAAATTTCAGAGGTCCCAGCAGGAGGAAGAGTCGTGGCTGCCAGGGAAGCGGCTGCTTATCGGGCATGAAGTTCTTTCTGTTCTGCACTGGGCCGGCTTCCTCTGTTTTTTCAGACTTTGAGTCTGAGTAACAGGCACAAGACACAAGAGCAAGCACATGAACACACACACACACACACACACACACACACACACACACACACACACCTTGGATTTTTCTGAAAAAGAAACTTACCAGAGAAAACAATGATCCAGTCTCTTAAGGATGTTGAGCTAGCTGAGTGGGCTTTGCTTACGCTAAAATCACATTCCTGCTAGACCTGATGGGAATGTCGTCAGTCCTAGCACTTGGGAAGCTGAGAGAGTGAGAGAGAGAGAGAGAGAGAGAGAGAGAGAGAGATTTTTTTGTATTTCGAGGAAGAGGAAGAGAGCAGATAGTCTTTTGGAATGAATTATATGAGCTTCTCATTTACAAGTACAAATTTTGTTTCACACATGAGTCACCTTGAATAACCCAATAATTAATTAAAGCCATGTCCTGCAGGGGAGAATTTATTACATTCCCTGGCTTTTTATGAGCTAGATGTAGTTTAGAAATGAAAAATGTGAGGGCTTTCTGATAGCAGCGTTTCTGCTGTGTTCTGCACTCACTCTTGGGGACACGATCTCTCTTTATGGAAAGCAAAGCCTCGTGGAGTGAGGCTCTGGCTTGGGCAGGTGGAACCATTCATGCGCCTGACATCTTGCACCCGGTTTGGACAATGCTTCGGTTTCCATAAAGAGGTCAGTCAGTGTTTCTTGATTTCCTCCTGGGAAGGACTTTACGATTTTGGAGTAGGTGGTGCATCAAAATTGGGCATCTTTAAAGAAGGAAGAGATGAAGGTGAGAGAGGAAAAGCCAGCCGAGAAGGATGGGTTGTAGCTCTTCAAGGACAGCAGATATCTTGGCACATTCTTCGTGCCAAGAGGCCACAGCTTCTCAGTCTGGTCACCAGTGAGCCCAGATCTCTTCCTAGCTTCAAAGGAGGGGGTGGCACCATGGATGCTCCGAAGACTAGGATCATAACAAAGATGTATCAGCTGGTCCCTCCTCTAGCAGAGATCCTGGGAGAGAACCAGTCAGTTCTTTCTGTGGAGTCTTTACTTCTCTCATCTTTATTTTGTTTTGTTTCTGAGACAGGGTTTTATGTAGCTAGGAGAGCCTCTTGAACTACTGATCCCCTGCCTCCACTCCCTGAGTCCTGACTTGAGTTTCTATGGCATTGAGGATAAAAACCAGGGCTCCCTAGATCTCAGACAAGCACTTACCAGCTGAACTACCAGTCCTAGCCCCACTTCCTTTATTGTGTGCCTCAAAACAGCCCCAGTAGGAAGGCTAGACAGGGGATGACCAATTTCACTTTGCAGATGACAAGCTTGCTGGTCAGAGAGCAGATAGCCAGTCCAAGGATGTGCAGCAGACGCAGAAGGCACAAATCGGAGCAGGGACAGAAAAGACTTAGCCTTCAACACTCTCCGAAGCTTACATCAAGTTGGCATGCTTAGCTGTCTGGGGGTGCTGGAAAACGGGAGATCCTACAAAGCAAGAGGTTGGAGCACCAACCAAAGGAGTCCTGTAGCCCGGACAGGACCTTGCCAGGCCCAAGCTGCCTTTCTTTGGGAAGTGCACACTCTCCTATCAGTATTAGCTTGACACAGAAAGACCGGGTAAGACAGTGAGGAAAGGTGATTTACTTGCCCAGTGTGTAAGAATCCCCTAATTCAACCCCCAGGACCACAGAAATAAATGAGGGAGTAGAGGCATAGGTAAATAGAAAACAATTTTGGCGGCTGGAGAGATGGCTCAGAGGTTAAGAGCACTGGCTGCTCTCCTGGAGGACCAGGGTTCAGCTCTTAGCACCCACATGGTGCCTCACAACCATCTGTAACTCCAGTTCCAGTGAATCTGACACTTTGGTCTGACCTTTGCAGACATCAGGCACATATGTGGTGCACATACATATGTGTAAATAAAACACTCATACACACGGAATAATTAAGTCTTTAAAAAGTAATTTTTAAAAATACAGTCCATCATGAAGCAGTAATCCTTTAATCCTTCTCTCTCTCTCTCTCTCTCTCTCTCTCTCTCTCTCTCTCTCTCTTTCCCCCCTCCATCCCTCCCTTTCTCTATTTTGTTATTTCTTTATTTATTTACTTATCTATTTATAAACAGGATCTCACTTTGTAGCTCTGGCTGACCTGGAACTCACCATGCAGAACAGGCTCACCTCAGACTCCCAGAGCTCCAGAGATTGACCTTCCTCTTCTGGGTTGAAAGGCATGTGCACTACCAAGACTAGAGACCCAGGTTTTTAAATAAATAAATGACATGAAATAAGGAGAAAAAGAGGGTCCAGTGGGGGAACCCTTGCTGGCGTCCGAATCCCAGGAGCAGAGATGGAGAAAACACATTGTTGTAGATTATGGGGACGTTGAGAACATATCAACTAAACGTAATCCGTGGACTTCAGACTTATCTATGCTAACATAGACATCACCTACTATTTCATTTTTGTCCACATGGAGGCTATATTTAAAACAACAAAGCAAAACAACAACAACAAAGACGTTCTTATTAGCCACAGATTCAAGCTGAAGTATTTTGGAGGTAAAATAATGAATAATACTTTAAAATATTTTAGAGAAAAAGTTGCAGTACTCCAGCTCTGAGTTGGTTATTGCCGAAGCTGGGTGGTGGAGACGGGGATATATTTCATCATATTTTCTGTCTGTGTAAAATTTGCCTTCAGGAAGCAGTGCAGGAAGCTGTGGTCCGTATCCCAGAAAACAACACGAGTACATCTACTTTCTTCCTGGATCCCAAGGGGTGGACAGCTAAGGTGGAATCATGAATCATGGTCCATGGTTGGGGTGGGAAAACTCAGTATTCACCTAACACCCATTTTCAGAGAGAGAGAGAGAGAGACAGACAGACAGACAGACAGACAGACAGACAGACAGACAGACAGACAGAAGACTGGAAGGAAAGAGAGAGGACTGGATGGAAGAATTGGGGCAGCAGACCGGCTGGATCTGGCTGCTCCCCCCCCCCCCCGCTGTGCTGCAGTTGTGAGGTCCCGCAGTAGAGCAGTTTGGGTCTCCCACCATTCAACTGTAGAGAAGCATTTTCCAGATTTTCCAGGAATACTTCACTTGCCGCTTCTGGAAAGGCTTCTGAAGTGAATTAAGCAGCGCTGGGGAGGGGGGAATGGGGGGATGGGGGGGTGTTAGGTGCACTGTTTAGTCTTTGACATTTTAGTCTTAGAAGTCCTGGGAGCACTGAAGGACAGCTATTCTATGTTAAAGAATATCTTGGAGTTTATATGTGTATATGTATTTTTCTTTTTAAATTTTATTATAAAATCCCTCCCCCGTTTCCCTCCAGTAATTTCCTCAGAAACCTTGGACTTGCTTTTAATATTGGTTTTAAATACTGAGATTTATTTCTGTTCTAAGCATTATCAAAAACTTTGTGTTTGAGCAGGAGAGAAGCCAGGCACAGTGGCCCATGTTGTCACCCCAGCTACTGGGAGGCTGAAGAAGGGGGCCACTTAAAGCCAGTACTTCAGGGTCAACCAGATAACAAGAGTGGACCTGTCCCACTCACCCGCCCACCCCAAAAAAAGGGAGAAAAGAGGAAAGGAAGAAAAATAATAAAGAAAATGTTCAGATCTCCTCCTTCATTAGCCTCTATTAGTTGGATAAGTTAATCTCCAAACCTTCTTTGTGCATTTGTGGGGTGTGTGTGTGTGTGTGTGGTGTGT
>NW_004949129.1:4189972-4198299 GCF_000317375.1 Microtus ochrogaster | reverse complement strand
TGTGTGTGTGGTGTGTGTGTGTGGTGTGTGTGTGTGGTGTGTGTGTGGTGTGTGTGGAGTGTGTGTGTGTGTGTCTATGTGTGTGTGTGTCTGTGTGTGTGTGTCTGGGATTTAAAGCAAGTCCCACAGCAGGGCTGTAAACCATCATATTTAAAAAAAATACTTTTTAAAAAAAAATAATCATACTATACATTTTAGTCACAGTCTTTGCAGTCCACCTACTCTTCCCAGATTTTCTCTCCATAATCATTAATTTCATATTCTTTCATCTCTAAGAAAAAAAACAAATGAAAATCAACCAGTCAAACAAACAAAAGCACACACACTCTATTTTTTTATTTTTATTTTTTATTTTTTATTTTTTTTAAATATTTATTTATTTATTATATATTATGTGTATAGCATTCCTTCCACGTGTGCCTGCAAGCCAGAAGGGGGCGCCAGGTCTCATTATAGATGTCTGTAAGCCACCATGTGGTTGCTGGGAATTGAACTCAGGACCTCTGGAAGAGCAGTCAGTGCTCTTAACCTCTGAGCCATCTCTCCAGCCCCAAGCACACACACTCTAAATGAAATAAAAAAACAAACCCCCAAAACAAAACAACCCCACGGAGTCCATTTTGTATTGGACAACTACTCCTGTAGTGGGGTGTGATTGATATACCCAGTGTCACTCCATTGAAGAAGTCTGATTTTCCCCTCTCCCTGCTGGTATCAATTGTAAATAGCTTCTTGGTTATGCGTTGAACTTGGTGCTCACTTGGAACTTGTCAAGGTCTGTTGCATGTTCTTCCAGTCTGTGTGTGTGTGTGTGTGTGTGTGTGTGAGAGAGAGAGAGAGAGAGAGAGAGAGAGAGAGAGAGAGAAGAGAGGGGGAAGGGAGGGAGTGAAGGAGGGAGAGAGGGAGGAGGGAGTAAGGGAAAGAGGGAGGGAGAGAGAGGAAGGAAGAGAAAGAGCCAAGCTGGTGCTTGAGAAGGCCAGAAACTCAGGACATCTCTGGATCCCCCTAAAGTGGGTGCAGAAACCAAGGGCTACAAGAGCTCTTAACCTCTGAGCTGTGCCCCCAGCACCTCTAAACATCCGTTTTGTTGTTGTTTGTTTGTCTTTTAGTCTACAAAATGGATGGCAACATGCCCCGTCCATTTACTATGCTGATTAAATGGAGCCTGCTTACTTGGGCGCTTGGTGACTGGGGAGTGCCTGGTGAAAGTTCTAGGCATTTCTTCAGTTCCCTTCAGTTACAGGAGCAAATGGTGGAAGGGGTGTCTACTTGGATAAGGTGTCTGTGTTTGTCAAGTGTTAAGTGGCTCCTGGGACCAGACAGGGCTGGAGCCCTTTCTACATAGCCAGTCTGAGCAAAGGGGTGGTACTGGGCCAGTAGTGACTTGAGTTGGAAACTTGTCTCAGTCTGGGGATCCCCAAGGCAAGCCTTACCAAAAAGGGGGTGTCTGAGAGGAAGAAACTGAAAGGGGGTTCCTAGAGATCTTGCCTGCAGCTGAGGGTCACTTTGCCATCCAAGAGAAGACCAAGCAAATCCCTAGAGAAGAGCCTTCAATCTGATTTCTGAGAAATCAGCCCAATGCATGCAGCCCAGTGGAGTGGTAGAGAACCCACCTTGACCTTCCAAGGTCCTGGGTTCCACCCCCAGTCCCAATGTGGAGATGGGAATAGCTCTTTTTTTGGGGGGGGGTGACTCTCATGAACAGGGGAAACATCCTTAGGCACACCTCTAGTTTTAGGAAGAGGTGGTGGTTTCTGCTTGGTTCCTATAAATCTATAATTTTTTTTATCTGTGCAGGGGGTGGACCACTGCCTCTCCTACCTACCCTCAGGACTCTCTGCACAAGGGCTTCAGGATGAGAGCAAGTTGATAGCTCCCCCCACCCCAGGTGTGTTTTCCTCTCAAGTCTTGGTTTGCATCGCAGAAGAAGAAATTCCCAGTCTAGAAAACCTATAGGAACAGTGTGGAGGGGTGGGAAACCAAGATGGAGATGACAAAGGAGGCAGAACCTGTGGGAGCTAAATGTGACAGGAAGAGCATCCTTCCTGCATCCCTAAATGCACCCTCCCCCACTATTACCCTAAGGGGCTAGAGCGAAGGGAGCTGCCTTTCCAGGTCTCCTCCTCGGGTTGCAGGGCCTGAGCTCATCTCAGAAATAAGAAACTGAGAGAGCTGACCATTCTAAGGGGACCTGGCCTTCCAGAGCAGTCAGTCTGAGAGGAGGTGGCACTGTGGCCCACCTTTGCCTCCCTGAGACCTGATGGACAGGGAGCTGGGACAGGAAAAAGTATCCTGAACATGGAGGCTTCTCTATTCCTGTCCCGTGTCACCGAAGTGTTTTGAATACACAGCCAGAGCAACACCTAAGGATACTTGTGTTCTTCCTTGCTTCTTCTGGTCTAAGAGCTCAGAGCTGGCTAGAACCATAGAAGTAGCCACTGGTTTTCTGCTATCTAAGATCCCCTTGATCTTCCCTTTTCTACTTGGATGAGGCAGCTAGCTCTCCATCTTCATCCGAGGCCCAGGACCAGACTCTCCAGCCAAGCTCCACACCTCCCCTCTAACCCCAGTCATTTAAGGGAAAAGACATCCAGAGTCCTGAGAAATGCTTTCTGATATTAGTGGCCATCAGGGCCTGAAATCATTTCCAATCTAAAGAGGGAGGGGGGAAATACATGAACTCTAAGGACAAACTCCACAGGATTTAGAAGGGGGTGATGCACCAGGTTTAGCTCAGAAGGCCCAAAGACAAGGCAGGCTAAGAACTCTGTTCCAATTCCAGTTTCTCCTTGGATGAAAGAGTCTGTGGGTATGGCCTGAACACCAGCTTATAAACTATGTGTACTTCATACAGCCAGCCCACAGCCAGTCAGCCAGACTCCTCTAGTCTTGGGTGTCTGCATGTGAAGCGAATGGCTGGGCCAGAACCCTGGAGACCTGAATAGAATGGACTTTCCCCCAGGTCAGGGTTCACAGGGCAGTAACCAGGAACTGCCCAGTATTCATAACAAGCTGGGACTAAGGTTCAGAAACGCTGAGAGGTGGAGTGACTTTATTTCATTCTTGGAAGCAGGGGTTATTTTTAAGTCTTTAGAATACCAAGGTCCTTTTTTGATTTTCAAGGGCAGGAACCCATGAGTGCCCAAAAGGACAGGACTCAGTAGGGATGGATTATGCCGTGTGTGTGTGTGTGTGTGTGTGTGTGTGTGTGTGTGTGTGTGTGTTAATGCTTGCCTTTTTGCTTTTTTTCCCTCCTCTTCCACCTTTGTTTCTTGGAACAAATGATTTCGTGGAAGGAAAGGGGACAAGACTTTGCAATTGGAATGGGCACAGAAAGGAGGGAGATGGGCATTCTCAGCAAGGGATGTGTGGGAATTGGAGGAAGAAATACAAATCTTTCAATGTATGTACCGCTCTACTCCAGGCCATGCCGCTCCAAACCTCAAATCTGCAGCTCTATTTTAGGTTGTATGGGTGAACTGGGGACTTGCTTTTGCTTAGAGAGTAAACCCCCAAGTCTTTGTCTCCAGCAGGGTCTATCACCAATGTCACTACTAGTAACCACCCAGGTCTACATTCACTGAAGGAAAAAACAAGGTGGAGATGGGGTGTGTGTGTGTGTGTGTGTGTGTGTGTGTGTGTGTGTGTGTGTGTCAGTCAGTGCCCCCCCCCCAATGCTTCTGTGAATGCGTAGGCACTTTCTTTTTAAAACAGGCCTCATTCCAGAGCCCCATCAGAGCCCCCAGGAGTTGAAAAGTAAACCCAGCCTCCCAATCTCCTGGAAGTTGCTACAAAACCCCCAAAGATACTGGTTGGGAGTCCCCATTTAAATACCCTGCCTGCCCCTTTCTCCAGTTTCAGACATCTCTGGGTTGAGGGTCTGGAGAGCTTCTCAAGGGACTAGAGTGGAGGCTGGGGAGGTGCATTTCCATGCCAACTTGGTACCATTTTGTGGACTGCTATGGTATTTACACCCTGGATGCTCCATCCCCCATTCTGAGTCCTTCCTTCAAGGTTTAGTGGCCAAACTAGGCTCCTTAAAGGTCCTAGTAACTGCAGCCAACCAAAAATCCAAATGAGAAAAACAGCAACAGAAGCAGTGGCAGTCTGGAGACCTCTTTCTGTTCTTCCCACAGGTTTCCTTGTGTCCCTTTGCCCCAACTCTTCTGCCCCACGTTAGCCCTGGGAGCTCAAAGAGAAGCACAAACAGCCATTCCCTTTTACACAGTGCGTGTGGCAAACAGAGACAGGAGTCTGGGGGATGGGTATGCTTGTCCAATGCACTAACACACTGAGCGCTGAGTGGGCCACCAGAGCAGAGCCCTGCTTAAGTCCCCTACTGTCCAGCAAGACTACCGAAGCTCAGAATTCATAATGGTTTTTGAGTCAAATCCAAGCTGAATGCCAGGGTTGGGTATCAGAGCTCTGCCCCTTGCAAAACTGGGGCCTAAAGGAGGGAGCTGCAGACACGTGTTTGTGGGGGGGAGGCAGCCAGTCTTCCTACTGGGCTTGCAATTGCTGGTGTGATTGTCCCGTGCTCCAAGACCAGAGTTTTTAGTTTTCAAAGCCATTTTCTTCCCTCTGTCTGCCTTTGACCCCACTCACAGAGTCACTGTCTTGGCTCCTGTTCTGGAAGCTCTCAGACACAGCCTCCTCTCTGCAGCAGGTCCCCAGGGTCTTCCTTCCATCCAAGGTTTGCCCCAGGAGATTCTTAAGTCTTAGAATGTGGCAGGGTTTCTCAATTTGGAGAGCTAAGGTGGCTGTGCCGGTGACCTCCTGACTAAGCCGGTCATGCCTCTATCTATTGTGCGGGCAGTTGTAACTCTTGGTCCCCAGTATCAGTTTGTCTAACAGTTTTTCCTCTAAAGCCTGCATCATTTGAAGGTAGGCATAGGAGAGATGTCCCAGCCCCACAAAGGTCCCCAGGCCCATCACCGGGTCATCTGACAACACCTTTTTAGTCACAGGCTCCAGACACCTCAACAGACCATGAGGCAGGCCTTTCTAGACTTAAAAAAAGAAAAACGAGAAATTGTGCAAGAAGGCAAAAAAGGAAAAAAAAATGTGTGTTGCGAGGGGGAAGAGAGTAAAGTAAAAACAGAAGAAAGGAGGGTGGAGAGAGACAAAGAGAGAGATAAAAAGATGAAAATGAGGAACAAATGTCAAACTAGAGGGGAAGCACAAAGAACAGTTTAAAAGACGGGCGCTAGAATATAAGCAATAGCGAGAAAAAGAGAAAAAACGGAGAAAATATAAATTCGAAATAACTAAAATCGAAGGAAAGACAGGAAGAGAAACTTAAACATAAGAGGGGAAGAAAGTTCACAAAAGACTACAGACAGGGAAAACAGAATCTGAAGAAAAGAATGGGAGAAAAATAAGGCAAGCGCAACAGGAAGGACCAAGCCATTCTTCTGAAGCCAGGAGAAGGGATCGACCACTAGTCCAGCCGGGCCCAGGCGGTCCTGTGGGTCTGGCTGGCGAGCCACGTTCTTCCCTGAGAAGGAAGTGTCCCCAGCCCCCTGCAAATAAATCATTATTCAGTCACCGCCGACCTGAGGGCCGCCATCATTGCCACGACAATGACACTGTTCCAGTTGGGATAAAGACGGCAGCGAGCTCTTACTTTACAATAAAATAAAACAAAATGTAACACAGGCCCCTAAGGGGAGCGGGTGGGCTTGTCTCGCCCCCTCCCTCCCGAACCGGAGTAGGGGCGGGAGCTGACACAGAGGTGCCAAGTCCCCGTGGCCGGAACCCCTGGGGGTGGGTCGGCCACACTCAAAAGCCTGGCTGTAAAGGTCACAGGCGGTCTGCGGGGCTGCTCTGAAAGGGATCCTGGAGGTAAACAGACTCTTAACTTTCAACTTGGCCTTGACCTTCCTGGAAGTGTCTGGCGGGTATGTAAAGGAGCCTGTTGAGGCTTTCAGAGCCCTTGGCTGGGTCAGTAAAGGGGGCTCCGGAGACTCCAGAGTCCTCCCGGTGGGTCTTACAAGAGGTTCCCAGCAGAACACAAAAGCCTCGGTGAACCTGGAGAAAGAACTGGGGACCCTGGTGGGGAGACCAGAAGCACCATGGTTGGGAAGGGGATTGGGAGCTGAACTCCCGGGGCGTCTCGGTTTCTGTGTGTAGGAAGCCAGGTTCTTGCGGTAGTAAGTGACCCACGTGTTCTCGGGCTACTGTTCGGTTTGAATAAAAGCAGATGGTTTCATTAGACACATACACACACAGGAACACAAATAGAAGTGTTTATTCACTTTGCAAAAACACTTCCACATGCAAGATCTTATTAAACTGTCATAGGGTTCGTGTAAGGTAAGAATATATCAGCACCCATTTTAGAGAGAAGGAGACCAAATCCCGTTTTACTCAAGTCCAGTGGAGATCTCTAGGGTCACAGACAGAGGCACTCGATATATGGATATGCATAGGAAACAGGAGCCTACCTCACATGCTAAAAAATTTCCACATGTTGACTTGTTCCCTGGGATAGAATAGATGCTACATAAATTACAGAGGGAACAAAACCAAACTCACAGCACTGTTTGTGTTGAAAATGTCTGGTCTGGAGGGGAGGCTTGTGAGCATCTCTGGAGGCCAAGTTTAAGCTTATCAGCCCTGCGTTCCACAAGGAGGCATATGCATCCAACTGCTTATTTCTGTGTCTGTTCATCCTTCATCCCCAAAGAAGCTCAGTTGTAGGTAGGCATTGCTGCTGAGATTTTTCTCAGAATGTTATAGATAGAGCCCAGGGCCTCCCACATGCTAGGTGACCACTACTATGAATCAATTTTTTGTTTAATTATTTTTCTTCATAAATTGAGATATAACCGGGTGGGGGGAGTGCGGAAATCTCAAGCATGCAGCTTGGTGGTTTTTTACAAAGCGAACATACCCACATAACCAGCGTCCACATTGAGATAACATTTCTAGAGACCTAGAAGGGCTCCGGACCCTTCCCCTGGCTCATGTCTCTTCTGGCCTCAGTCACTATTCAAAAATCCTTGAACCATGTAGATATGGAATCATACAAACTTCTTTTATGCATGGCTTCTTCCATTCACAGAATAGTGGAACTCGCCCACGTTGAATTTAGCAGTGATTTGCTGGTTTTTTAATCCCCATGCTTACCGCCAGCTCGGCTTCCTTGCCTATGCCACCATTGATGGGATTTGACTAGTTTCCCGTTTTGAGGTCCTACGGACAATGCTGCGACAGACCTAGCACAAGGCACCACTCTCTGATTCTTCTTTCTTTTTTAAAACGTGGGACCCAGCGGGGACGTAGCTCACAGATAGAATGCTTACCTAGCATGTATGAGGCGAGGTTCTGGGTTCAATTCCACACACTGCGGGGGGGGGAGTAAAAGGAGTAAGATATTTTGCTCTTATAATCCCACAGCACGGGGAAGGTAGAAGCAGGGAGATCAGGATTGCACTATCTTCAGCTACAACTGGAGTTTGAGGCCGGCCTCCGCTAATTAGCGCGGTGAGAATTCGCATGCCTTTGCTTCCTGGGGTCCTGCAAATCCTCTGAATCTTCAGCAGTTTCAGCCACCTGCTGAGGAAAGCCTTAGAACATACCCCCTGATGGACATAAATTTTCCTTTGTGCCCAGAATATGGCTATGATTTTTTTTTTAATTTAGGGGTCCACCCATATTCTATCAGCAACACGTATCTCCTCCCCCCACCCCAAGACAGGGTTTCTCTGTGTAACCCTGGCTGTCCTGGAACACACTCTGTAGATCAAGCTGGCCTACTCAGAGACGTCCCTGCCTCCGCCTCCCTCGCGCTGGGGTCAAATGCATGCACCACCACCTTTTCTACATTCTGGCAGCTAGAGGTGTCTCTGCCTAGCTAAAAACCGGAACTCTGCCTTGGGGAAAAAAAACCTGAAAAGCTGTGAGAAAGTCTTGGTGTTTCTACCTGTCGTGATTAGCAGTGAAGAGACACCTTTCTTTTCTTTCCTGTTTTCAGGTGTGATAAAAATCAGCCAAGGTTTCTTGCTCGGTGCCAATTACTAGCAATGTTTGTAGAGAGTGATCTCCAGGACACGACAGGCTGACCATTGGGAGCAATTCTGACTTTCCTAGGCCTTTTCCTGCAAGTTCAAGTTCAGGCTGGTGATAGCGTGGGCTTAGCCCACTCAGAGTTCAAGAAGGGCTTATTGCAACCAAACCCTTGGTGTAATAGAAAAGTACAAATTTTCTGCAGGAAAAAAAAAAAACCCTGAGAGTTTTTAGAAAACTAGAAAATGTAGGATTTCGTGTGGGAGTGATGTAGGAAAAAGGATAATATTTCAAGGCAGGTTTTTTTTTTTGTTTTT
>NW_004949129.1:4188811-4189868 GCF_000317375.1 Microtus ochrogaster | reverse complement strand
TAGCTCTGTAGACCAGACTGGTCTCGAACTCACAGAGATCCGCCTGCCTCTGCCTCCTGAGTGCTGGGATTAAAGGGGTGCGCCACCACCACCGCCGGCTCAAGTCAAAGCTGTTCGAACCCACAGCACAATAGGCCCCAACAGAGGGACCTGGGGGATGCTAGCGATTGGGACACCCCTGCTCTTTCTTCTTCTTTAGCTTCCAAGGAAATTCAAAGCCCGCAAGAGGCAGCCAGGGTTCTGAGCTATCTAGCCCCTCAATTGTGTGGTAATGCAAAGGGCCCAGGGTCAGTTTCTTGACTTCCTGGGCTATAGGGCTTCCTGCTATAGACCAAAATGCAGAAAGGCCCCACAGGATCCCCGCAGCCAGCCTTGGCTTCCCCAGACAGCAGATCCCTGAAAAGGGAAATAAAATCTTGTCCTCCCCCTCCCCATTTTTCCCTCTCTCTCCCCCCTTGTTCCCTCTGCTCCTCCCTCCTGCCCCTCTTTCCCACCCTTAGTATATTCTTTCAAGTAGAGCCCTGTGTGCTCCTGTCTCTTGGTCTCCTTCTCTATCCTTAAACGGAAATCCAGACCCCCTTCCCAGACATCTAGAGGCTCCATTTCCCCTTCAGATCTGGACATTGCGTGCCTGGGCTGTGGAGTGCACGTTTTCTGCGCTCCTTGCTTCTTCGGGTTCCCAGTTTCTTGGCTCCTCCTCACCCAGATTGGTGCCTCCAGAGCCTTCAGACTGTGGCTAGGCAGGGTCCCTAGGGAAGGGACCTTGCAGGCACAGGCGCATTCGGAACTGGAGGGACTTACTAGAACCCAGGACCCAAAGCAAAGAGCTTCCTGATGCCTATAGTTCTCATTCCAGTTTCCCTCTTACTCAGAAACATTCCCGGTTATCCTTTGAGGAGGCCCTTTCCCCCCCGACTCCCCCGCCCCGCCATCACCAGGAGATGGACACTTTATTGGGAGAGCTTTTTATTCCCTCGTTAAACCTGCCAAAATGCAGAAGACAGAGAGCCAGGGAGACAGAGAGAGAGAGAGAGAGAGAGAGAGAGAGAGAGAGAGA
>NW_004949129.1:4165341-4188711 GCF_000317375.1 Microtus ochrogaster | reverse complement strand
AGAGAGAGAGAGAGAGAGAGAGAGAGAGAGAGAGAGAGAGAGAGAGAGAGAGGAGACAGAGACACAAAGAGAGAGAGAGACACACACACACACAGAAAGACAGAGGCACAGAGACACACAGACGGAGATAGAAACAGACAGCGAGAAGAGAGGAGGTGGAGCCGGACACCCTGTCCCCTCTCCCCCTGCAATTTCTGCGGGGAGGATTTTATGAGCTTCTCTCCCAGGCCATAGCCAATCAGCATGAGCGCCCCGGCTCCAGCGTCTCTTGCGTCAAGACGGCCCTGCCAGGCAATGCAGACGACCTGTGAGCTGGGAACGATTTAAAACGCTTAGGATTCCCCTGGCCTGGGTGGGGAGAGCGAGCTGGGTGCCCCCTAGAATCCCCACCCTCGGCTCCCCATGAGCGGATCATCATCGGCCCCATGGAGCCCGGCAATTATGCCACCTTGGACGGAGCCAAAGATATCGAAGGCTTGCTGGGACCCGGAGGGAGCCGGAATCTAGTCGCCCACTCCCCACTGGCTAGCCATCCCGCTGCGCCAACGCTGATGCCAACTGTCAACTATGCCCCCCTGGATCTGCCAGGCTCTGCAGAGCCACCAAAGCAGTGCCACCCTTGTCCTGGGGTCCCCCAGGGGGCATCTCCAGCTCCCGTGCCTTATGGCTACTTTGGAGGCGGGTACTACTCTTGCCGAGTGTCCAGGAGCTCACTGAAACCCTGTGCCCAGACGGCCACCCTGGCCACCTACCCTTCGGAAACTCCTGCGTCTGGGGAGGAGTACCCCAGCCGTCCCACCGAGTTTGCCTTCTATCCGGGCTACCCTGGACCTTACCAGCCTATGGCCAGTTACCTGGATGTGTCTGTGGTGCAGACCCTGGGAGCCCCTGGGGAGCCTCGCCACGACTCTCTGCTTCCTGTGGACAGTTACCAGCCCTGGGCCCTGGCCGGTGGCTGGAACAGCCAGATGTGTTGCCAAGGTGAACAGAACCCACCGGGTCCTTTCTGGAAAGCAACATTTGCAGGTAACTTCTGCTCTTGTTCCCCTTGGCTCTGAGCATGGGCTACGCTGGCACTTGTTTGGAAGGAGGGAGACTTGGAGCTGGTGAGGAGGAGCCTGGGGTTCCTTGGGTTGCTCATTAGGACTTTGAAGGAGGGTCCAGATAGTTAGAGGGCCTGGATGGGGGTCTCAGAGGGGTCAGAATGAGGGGCCTCAGTAGGGCACTAGCTGGAGCTTGAGAGTGGCCACTCTTCCTCTCTTACTCCTGAAGCTCCTGGATCAGCCTTTCAATAAATATATGTTGGGAGAACCTTGGGTCTCTACTGGGGCCTGAGTGTCCCAAGACAACCCTAGACTAATTCGACACTAAGGCCAAATGACATAATCCGGTGGCTTTGTCGGTGACATCGAGAGATGGGGTGGGTGCTATCTGGTGTTCCTAGAGAATACAACCACTTGCTTTTTTAGATGAGGTTTCAATTTTGAAAGGAAAAATTTAGGCTTTCCTTGACTGGGTGGTATATTGAAGGGTGTGTTCCTTGAGTGTGTGTGTGTGTGTGTGTGTGAGAGAGAGAGAGAGAGAGAGAGAGAGAGAGAGAGAGAGAGTGTGTGTATGTGTGTGTGTATTGAGTGGGGGGGGGCATAAACCTGTTTTCTCCTCTATATAATTTGCCAGTGGGATCTGTAGTAGTGGCCGATTCCAAAGATGCACGTGAGAGTAGCTGGCTGTGGACAAAAACCTGAGAGGGTGTGTGTGCGTGTGTGCACACTTCCTGTGTGAGGGTAGTGATGATGGTGGGGATGGCCGGCAGGGACAGAGGCTTAGTGGGCGATCAGAGAACCAGGCGGACTCCAGCAGTGTCCCCGTGTGCTTTGGGGGAGCTGCGCCCACCCTTAGGGTAATCAGGAAGCGCCTGCAGGATGACGTAGCCTGAGGCTTGTAGGGCCTGGGTCTGCTTGGTTTCGCACCAGAGAGGGGATTAAGCGTGCCTTTCCCTCCCTCCTTTTCGCACCACACAGAGCCCAGCACCCAGCACCCTCCTGACGGTTGTGCCTTCCGCCGAGGCCGCAAAAAACGCATTCCCTATAGCAAGGGGCAGTTGCGGGAGCTGGAGCGGGAGTATGCGGCCAACAAGTTCATCACCAAGGACAAGAGGCGCAAGATCTCCGCAGCCACCAGTCTCTCCGAACGCCAGATCACCATCTGGTTTCAGAACCGCCGGGTCAAGGAGAAGAAAGTTCTGGCCAAGGTCAAGACAGGCGCTACTCCGTGAACGCCAGAGGGGGTGGGCAGCGGACGAGGGTTTGTCTTGGAGAGACTGGGAGCCCGCCAGGGCCGGGACTGGCAGAGGACTCGACTCGGCTGAGGAACCCCAAGAGATGTCACCTTTAGCAGGCTACTGAGTTATGGACTGTTCCTCAGAGGCTACCCTGCATGTACCAGGAGCGTGAGGCCTGGAATGACAGTCCACTCCACCCGGGTTCCAGAGAACCTGTGTCAGTCATAATTAATCATTCATCCTAATGGCAGTGATAATCTCATAACCAGCACTAGTTGCCACTATAATTAGTTTCATGTTTTCTATCTAGAGCTCTGTAGAGCGCTTAGAGCCCGCTTTCATGAGTTGCGCTAATTGTGAATAAATATGGAAGAAGATCTTTTCGTAGGGCAATTTCCTCTCAAACCCTTTTCCGTGTACACCCAGCCCCCATGCCAATGGCTGTGTGTGGGGTGGGGAGAATGGCTGGGGACAAGGCAGATTCGTCCTTCTGAGGTGTGCGTGCTGTGCCCAGCTAGCATTTTTCTAAGATGACAGCTGAGCAGGACAGACCATGGTAACAATGGATGCTTTTCCCTCCTCCCTGCCCACCTCCTGTGATCTCGCTTTCCCTGCCAACCTCTTAGGCTGTGTACCCAGTGGGAAGCTCCCATCCCAAATGCTGAGATTTTTGCAGTCCTGTGAAAATGAGACCTGTGACCTGATTGGATCAGAACCACCAGAACTGAATTCAAAGAGAGGACTGCTGAGACAGTTAACCAACCACTTGGGCACTGTCTCAAACTCCACTTCTTTTGGAAATGAGAGATTTGGGCTCTCCTGGTAGTCCTGACTCAATCAAGGTTTGTTGGGCATTCAGGAGCCACATGCAAGGGTCATATGTGGTTTTTTGTTGTCAGGACTCCTTTCAGGCTCAACAGTTACAGGAGAGGGCAGTGTCCCAAGTTATCTTTGGGGCTTTTGATTAAACACTAGAATGTGGAACAAGAAAAAAAAAAAACAGAAAATAATGGGTGGCCCCCTCCCCCGCCTTCCTTTCCCTGGTCACCTCTCTTTAACAGCTGAGGAGCTTCTCTGCCCTGGGTAGGCCTGGAAGAAAGGGAAGACTTTTTATTTGTTTGTTTTTATGTTTATGTAAAAGGACAGCAACTGGAAGAAGTGGAGAGAACCAAGATTAGCCTGGAGGAACTCTGGGCACCCGATGCCAAAGTGTTCTCGGACTTTTTTGCTTTTTCATTGCCTGGGTCTGGAATCCCTGATTACAAGTTGCCCGATGGCACCAATGACCAGGACATAATACAAAACCCTGGAAAACCTAGAGGAGAAGGGCTATTTTCAGAAGCAGCACCAGGAGATAGACATGGAGGGAGGGTTTCCTTCGCGATGTCCATGGGCCCACTGTGGGGTAGAGCTAAACAGGGGCCCTGCTCAGCAGAGCCAGGAGGTTACCTCTGTCATTCCAAACCTTGGACTGAGCGGAGGCTCTCTGTAATCCAGTGCCATTCCTGAAGTTCCGAGAGGCTACTGGACTGATGTGGTGGCACTGAGTTGAGTAGCTATCTAGTAGTGGGTAGTGACCCACATAGTCATGGGTTTCCCTAGCCAACAAGCATTTATGGTTCTCCAAGAAGCCATGAGTAAGTCTCTGCAGCGCGTCCTCATGTGGTCTGGTGGGATTTCAGCCCTGGCTCCTCTCTCAGGAAAATGGCGCGGGGGGGGGGGGTGAGGAGGAAGCTGCTCAAATTCTTCTAAATGTTTGCCAAAAAGGAGCTAGGAGTTAGGCGTGGTGGTAGATGACTCTAAGTCTAGTTGTGGGATGCTGAGGCAGGAGGATTGCAGAAAGGCTGAGTTGAAGCAAGCAGGGCAGAGTGAATTTCAGGTCAGTCCAAGCTACGTTAAACCATGTTTTCTTCTTCTCCTCCTCCTCTTCCTCCACATTCTTCATCTTCAAAAGTCAAGACTGGGGGAAAGGAGGGAGAGAGGCACCACCTTTGCTTCTTAGGTGACAGAATGTGTGTGCCCTCAGAAATGCAGGCAGAAATCCATTGTGACTGGAAAGTTCTTCCTATTCCCGCCATGGTCCAGTCTAAGCCCCCAGGTTAGGTTATGGACTCTGCTCGGGTCCTCCTCACCTTCCATGTTCCTCACTAGAAGCTACTTTGGGGTAGCTATGTTTTTGTTTGTTTTGTTTTTCTGAGACAGGGTTTCTCTTTGCATAGTCCTGATTTTCCTGGAACTCATAGTCCAAGCTGGTCTTTAACTCACAGAGATCTGCCTGCCTCTGAGTGCTGGCATTAAAGACTTGGGCCACTACCGCCTGGCTGGGATAGCTTTTGAAATGATAGGTCCTTAACTCTGTCATGTCATCCCAAACCTGACCGAAGTGAGCAGACCCTTCCCTGACCAACTTAATAAGGGGTGTGATGGGAATGTGGGAAGTGTGAGGCAGCACTGAGGTATGTGAACCCCCACCCCCACCCCAAGACTGACAGCCATCTCAATGAACAGATGGCTCAAGAGTCCTGGGCGGGTGAAGGTTCTGGACTCCCAGGCTCTAACGCCTCCATTCTGCCCTAAGGGGCTTAAAATTTCAGAGCTCTTTTACTTTTCCATGATACCAACTTCAGAACAGACAAAAGATTTGGGGGTTTTAAGTGGTTTGTTCCACCACCATATTTGTTTGGACTATTAAGAAGACAAGCGCTCCCCCTTCCGGTAGACATTTGCTATTTCAGGAAACCGGCCGACCGCCTGAGGCTTTCATCCTCCACCACCACCACCCCCTTGAACTCCCAGCTTCCGGCGTGCTACTGCCCGGGACCTCCGAAAGTTCTAGGCACGTGAAAGCTTCAGAACTCGAAGACGTCAGGAATTCCAGCGGATGTATAGGTCTAGTGTCGGATAAGTCCCGGAGGAGGACAGGAGTGGCGAAGAGGACAAGGCCAGGGGCACCGGCTACATTCCGTCCATCTGTCGGTTACAGGAGAATAAGAAATTCAGCTTACAACCATAACCGCTTGCGGCGGGTTTTCTTATTTTTTCCCCCTTATTTGCCTGGAACCTAGGCAAAACATATTTAATTTCGTTTTGTACTAAATCATCTCAGGGAACCCTTTCCCAAACATATTTTATGAAGTGAATTATTCCCAGCCATCACCGACCTGACTACATCGATATCGATCAGTGATTTATGTGTAAAATACAACAAAATGCCGTGTCTGCCCTGATTCACCTGCCGCCGTTTCCTTTTCAGTAAGGGATACTCGAAGCTACAAGGGATTTTCTTCCTTTCTTAAAACACGGAGGAAAATGTGTGCCCACAGTTTCAGACAACATTTCCAAAGGGCAAACGGTTGCCGCGGAACACATTTTTCTCGGAAAATGGCCGGGGAGCCTTCTCATCAACAAGGTATAATTTTACTCTATATACCCTTCCTCCTCTCCCACCCGTGTTAGTTCCTCCAGCGGAGAGTTTCAGGCAGCAACGAAATTGGATCCGAATGTAGCTTCTTCGTCTACACCGTCCCCGGCACTAATATCGCTTTTAACTACTAAGCAGGTGGATTATATTAGGCCTCTAGGGATCCGATGATGGGATAGCGGTAAGTGTAGCATCAGGATTTCCGGAAGCTCTTTTGAATCTAGGTCCCAGCCGCAGCAAAGCCGAGAATGACCCCCTGGCTCCCAAGTTCCGGCTTTTACGCCAGCTGGCAAATACTTCCGGGGGGGTTGGGGGGTTGCGGGAGGTGGGTGAAGGCTGGTAGGTTTGCCGCGGAATGAAAATTTATTTGCCCTCTCCTCCAGGTTCTCCTACTAGGGTTTGCTTAAGGGTAGCCTTAGCATGCTCCCACCATCTCGGAAGGGTTGCTGGCTCCCCTCCCCCAACGCAGAGAGGGCTCCGGCTCCCCTCTTCTCCTTCATTAACGTTTTATTCAAGGTTCTAAACGCTGCACTTTAATTAGGTTTCTTTAGGGCGAGGAGGGAACCGTGCCCCACCCCCACTCTAGTCCTGTCTTATAGAAAGCCCAGAGCTACAATCTCGGATTAAATAAATGAACTTGTTACCGCCAATTTGCCATAAAGCGCCCTGGCGGGCTGTGGTGGAAGAGACGGAGGGAGGCAATTTCAGTTGATTTTGAAAGACGTTTATTCCATATGCTCACCCCACCTGAACAGTCTCTGGGCAGGAGAGGAGAAAGACCAGGAGCCGCCCACCTCTCCTGCCCAAGAGCGGGGCACCCTTCCCCCTCCGGGCTCTGACTGGGACTTGCCGAGAGATTTAAAACATCCAATGGGGAACAGATGCCAGCCTGTCTTCCTTTCCTGGCTAACAGTTATGGGGGCTGGGGGGAAGGGCACCGAGTGGTCGGAGACGTGAAAGAAAGAATGCCGTCGTTACCCCTAGGCTCCCCTAAATTGCCTCTGAAACAGGAGGGGCAGCAAAAGAATGCAGTAGCCCCCAGAATTATGGGAAGAGGAAGGGAGTCACTGCCAGGCGCCCAGTCTGTGGGGCGGGTCAGGGACTTTGCCATTGAACTTGAAGATCCAGGCTGGTGGTCTCCATTCCCTCCACCCCCACTCTACTAAATGCTTTACAGGGAGAGCCGGGGGAAGGTGAGTGGAGAAGGGGGGGGGGGCACACTCCACTGGTCTCAGAAAGGAGGCCAAGTTGGGGCTGGCGGTGGCGAGTAATCGTGGAGCCACAGGAGACCTTCTGGGAGCCGCTGCCCAAAATGGCCACAGACCTGGGGAATCCTACCGAGCTTTTCCAAACTTCTTGGAGAAGCTATTAATAGTTGGAGCGCCGCTGATTTAGCCTCGCCCCAGACTTAGAAAGGAGCAGGGCACCCGGAGCAGCTCAGGTTCCTGTCCAAGCCTTAAGGAACGCAGATCGCCCTGGAAGGCTGAAGTCTTCGGGCAGATGCATGCAGAATTCGGGGCCTAGAAGCAACTGGATCCCCATCACCGCCTTTGCTGAGTGGTCAAGAGTGTTATTCATACACACCCCCTTTCCTACTTCCAAGAGCTTCTCTTTTTATTAAGGTAAACTAACACATGGGTTGAGAGAGTTTCCTATGTATCAACCTGGGACCTGTCTCTAGAAGTCCTACAAGAATGTTGCTCAAGAGTTCCGGGACATTGGAGGTCTCTGCAATAAGGGGGAAGGCCCAAAACTTCTCCCAGAGGCAGCCTGTCAGGGACATCTTGCTGGGGTTTGAAGAGATAGTATTTGGGCTGAATGTGACTAAGAAAATGCTTCGAAGTATGCGGGACATCCTTGTTTTGGGCTAGGGACAGGCTTGCTGGTCAGTAACCCAGGCACGTTGCTTTATGTTTGTCTTTGACTGGATGGAATCTTGGCAAGGAAAAACATTAATATTTTTAATGTTAGAATTTTTATTTAAAACATTTTATACCTGCACTGAAAGCTAGGCAAAAGTTAGCAAGGACAATTATTTACTAACCAACTCAGCGTTAACAAAAAGCAAGAGGAGAGTGTGGCATCTATCCTTTGGGAGAGGCTCCCCTCCTGTCCCCAGTGCTCTCTCAGAAGTTCCTGTGGGAGCTTCTGAAGAGCCACTACAAAGGATGCCATCACAGGCAGGGCCAGCCTCAAGTGCTGAATCCTTTCTGTACTGGAGAATCATGGGGCATTGTGGGGCTGCTCACCTCCTCGAATCTGCTGCTAACAGTTTTGGGTGAGCAAGTTCATTTGCCGGCTGGTGAAGACTTGCTAATAACCTCTTCAAACAACAACAACCATCCACGGGGCTTCTTCTCTGCTGTCCCTCGAAACTATTGCCCTCCACCTTGAACGGCCCTACTGAATGACACTTTGTAAAATAAAGAAATTGAGACAATGTGAGTTGCTTTGTGTTGGCAGGATCTGGGTCCCAAGGGGCGGGGTGGGTGGGATACCTTTTACCTTCTGAGTTCTGGGTCTTTCCCAGCTGACAGAACAGGAGGTCCAGGCTCTTTCCTATTCCCAACCAACTTCTCCCTAGACAGTGACAAACACCTGCTTCTTTCTGGAACTCTCTATTCCAGGTAACCGAGGGTATATGCATTCCAAACACCCTAGATTCTGCCTCTTTTCTAAGTGTGAATACGGGATTAAACACGTGACAATTTAGTTGAACCAAGTTTTCATCCAAGTACCTAGTGGATGCAAAGCTTCCACTCTGGAGAAGACACCTGGGGGATACAATGCCTTTCCCCTGGGGGATACAATGCCTTGCCTAGCTTCTCTGTTAGCTCTCAGCCTCCAGGCCTGAGGACTATAATCTATGTTCTCTGCACCGTGAGGCAGAGGGACATCTTTGCAAATTATTACAGTCAGGACAAATGGAAAACAGGACTGAGACACACACGCTGGCATCTGGAGAGGTTTTCCGGGAAAGACCGTGTTCCAGAAGGACCTGGAAAGGTGCTCGGACTATCGAAGGCTAGAGGAAATACGTGAGGAAAACTTCAGAAATGGCAGGAAACTGAAGGTCCTAGCGGGAGGGCAGTGTAAACCTCCCTCTCTGGACAGAGGTCAAGGGGTATTTCACATTGGCCTGGCTACCAGGGCAAAGCCTGACACTTGATTAGATGCCCTCTGGCTCGTACAGACCCTGACCATCCCTACTCCACTTAGGCAGGCGTTTGCATAACAACCCTAAGGCTCCAGACACGGGGTAGCAGAGTTAGGATCCATCCAAGGGCCCTCAGTTCACCGACCCTAGGCGAGTCCAGCCTCTGCACCCCCAGAGCCGGAGCCCTGCGCGCAGCCTTTGTCTGGCGATGTGGTTTAAGTTCACTCCCCTCCCCCTCCAAGCAGGGTTTTGTCATTGAACTTGAGCCAGGTTGTAAACATTCCTTTAGCCCTTCAAAAGCGCGACAAGAAAGCCGAGCTGGTGGAGGGGAGAGGAGCGTGTGAGGCTCTGGAAGGACCTGGAACGCCAGAGACCTGGCCTCTTTCACTAAACCATCCCTTGCTTTATTAAAGGAACACGTAGTCTTGGTCTTCCGCGAAAACGTACAGGATCTGAGTGTAAAAAACCCGACCGTTGAGGCCCTAGAGCAAAAGAGACGGATTCTTTAGGGTCCGCGTAACAACTAGCGTTTCCGTTTTCGAACACTATTCCCGGTAGTTTACCTTGGGTTAGGCAGTCAGCACCCCCACCCCCGTATCTTTCCCACGATCAAGATAAACACGTGCATAAACAACAAAGGATTAACAGCTCTAGCCAGCGCGCAGAGGTGGGTCACCCTGCTGCGCGGTCCTTGCCCTCCCAGTTGCCGCCCGCCCGCGGAGCGACCGCCTAAGCCCGCGGGTGCTCGATCAGCAACTCGGGTCCTAGACGTGGAAACTCGGACAACGGGGATTCTCCCTCTTCCCGCCGGGGAATCTGGGCCGTTGCAGCCGGGAGACCCGGGAAAAGCGTCTCTTTGCCAGAGACCTGCTGAGAGCGGAGGCAGGGGACTGGTGAGCGGCCTTTGGAACTGGTAGTGCTGTGGTTGTTTTGTTCGATTGTGTTAAATTTTGTTTTAGAAATTTCTGATCCTGGAACCCCAAGGCGGGCGGTGTCCGCGGCCGGACGAGGGGGATATTTACTGACTGTGGAACGCGGGGTAGAAGGCGGCCCTGCGAGAGCTGCGGGCCAGGAGAGCCGGGCTGGTCGCCGGCCTGACGTGGCTGGGGATGGGGTCCGCGCCCAAGAGTCTCTTCCAGGAGCCCCCTGAAGTCCGCTAAGGAGACACCAGGTTTCATCAACTGATGCAAAGCTTCCGGTACTTCCATTTTAGGGCAGAAGAAAAATGTCCGGAGGAATTAATTATTCAGAAAATGTTGCTGGTGCTCTTCCTCCCCCAGTCCCCAGTTACCTGCTGTAACTTTTATTTGGATCAAAGGGCGTCCCCCCCCCCCCTCCGCCTCGCAGCCACGGCTCTCCAGGCCCTCCTGGCCCGGGAAAGAATTCAGCCAGCCCTTTGTCTTGACCTTGGGTGTTTGGGGTGTGGGGAGACGCTCGGGTCAAGTTCACTTTTTTACTTTTCGAAGAAATCAAACCACTGGTTTCATTCCAGTCCGGGGAGGGGGGGGGCGGCTCCTAATTGTGATGTTGTATTGTGCGGGGAGGGTGCTTTTGAGAAAGCTTTTCAATTTTAATTTATTGTCTCACCCCACCCCAGCCCAGGGCTGTGGAGGAGACATAATTCGATGTTAGACAGATTAGTGTAACTGGAAAAACTACATACGAGAAAAATATCTTAAATTAGGCACTTGAATGGTTTTGTGTTTGTTCGGTGCCAGACGTTTATCAATGTCAGGCGTTTACCAAGGCTAGGCGTTTATAGTGTTGGGCACCATTATTTCTGCTGAAACCGATTTAGAGGGGAAAGGGAACCCTAGCCTAACGGCTTCCCCGGAAGATGCACACAATAAAGTAAATGCCCACTATATTCTTGGTCATTAAAAAAAAAGTCAAAGATGAAAAACAAAAATAAAGATGTACTCCTGAGATCGTACCCACCACCACCGCCGCACAAATAGAACTTCCTTCTTTCGATGCCTCGGTTAGTAATGGGGGTTACAGTTTGTAACCCCCATTACTAGCTAGCTTTTGCTCCCTTTCCTATGTGCTGACTTGCAGGGCTGTGCTTCCAAGCTCGTTTTAAAACTTGCGTTTCCTAGGCCGTAAGTAACTTCCCAGGTTGTTACAGCCTCGAAATAGTGCTTTTAAATTGCATACTATTTATGGTAAGAAATCATTTCTCAAATGCTATTCGTTTAGGTGGTGCCTGTATTCAAAAACAGCTTCTTCTATCGATTGACAGAGCCGCTCATTCGCAGCGTTAAGGCTTTCAAAAGTATTAAATGCTGTAAAGAAAATAAAACCCATAAGCCACCATCCCATAAACTCTTATTCCATAACCTGCCATGGAAGTTTTCAAAGCTTAACCTCCATTGTGTTTTTGTTGCCCCTTTTTCTGTCTACAACTACATTTTAAAGCAAATTTTGTGTGACTTTTGCTATTTTGCTCTTTAAACTTAATCTTAAATTAAAAACATTTCCCACTGTCACTAACTGTGTTTCGAAATCCTGGCTTTAACAATTTTGCAGTATTTAACCCTCCAGATGTGCCGTCCCCAAAGCGTTTCTTTGTTGGGTATGTAACTCAGATAGAGTGCTACCTAGCATGCTCAAGGCCCTGGGCTTTATCTTTAAACAATGCTGTGTTTAATTGTTAGGCACTAGGACTGTTACTACATTTATTTATTTTTTTTCTCTTTGAGGCATGTCCACTGTGTAGCCCTAGCTGGCCTGCAACTTTTACTAGTCCTCACATGAAATTCAGAAGTAATTCAAAAGAAGAACATTGCCCCCTCAGTATGTTTGGTGGGGAGATGGGAGTTGAGTCTCACTGGAACAGAATGCTTTGAAATCATTAGGTTGAAGTTTCTCAGTTTCTTGGGAGTCAGCAAAGGGGACCCTGCTGAGCACTCCGTGAAGAGGTTCCATGTTGGTAACAGTGGCAGTTATGTATCCTGGAGACAAAAATTCGTTAAGTGGAGCATCAAGAATTTCTGCTTTTTTGCTTCTCAGGTTTTAAAACCTCTCTTCTAGGGACCCCCAAAGGTTGGGTCTGTTTACTTAGGAAGAGAACAACGCCAGAAGTAGGTGGAGGAAATGAATAATTGAATAATGGGGTGGAGATCAATCCAAGCTGGATGCCCCCACCCCCACTAGGATATTATCTTTGCTTCATAGAGATCAAAATATTTACTTTTAGTAAATATTTGTCCCTTAGTGTAGAGAGAGGAAAAGAGAGAGGGGGGGGGGAAGGAGGGAGAAGGAAGCAAGCGGGAGGGCGGGAGCTTTCTCTCTCCCCTACCAGTGCTAACCCTGGGCAAGTGGAGAATCCCATCCCTCCATCCCTCCCATCCCCACCCCTTTAGTGGAATAGAGGGTTTATGCAGATAAACCTAGCCTCAAATTCTGATTCCCCTGTTTTGGCCTCCTGAGTTCTGAGCCTGCAAATGTGGGCCTCCCATCCCCAGCTGGACTTTTCCTAGTACAGCCACTCTTTGAGCTTTGAGCTCCCTAGCTAGTGGAGCCGGTAAAATGGAAGATACATTGTCATATTTACAGACAGCAGACCGGTGTCACATTACCATGTAAAATAAAAGTGGTGGTTCTAACCACATATACATATAAACCCATCCTAGAACTACTAGCCCTGACCTCCAGGTTCAGGCTGGAGATTAGCTCAGGGGAAGACTGTTTGCCTTAGCATGCCCAAGACTCTTGGTTCACACCTCAGCAAAAGGGGAAGGATACTGCAGGCTCATTTTGCATGTGTTTTATAGTACTCCAGGGATAATGATGACCCAGAGCCAGTGGAGTGGAGCAGAGCTTGAGGCCCGAGTCTCCCTTGTTGGCACTGTCTCATGTGGCTAGAGATGCTGGTGACAGGCAGAACGCGGGCTTGGTTATCGTAATGCTGAGGAAAAGGAAAAGAACACCTCCCATTTGGCACAGGTAAGTGGCTGTTAAAGTCGCTTCTCATATTCCTTTCCAGGCCTGATGATTTAGGTCATCATCTCACTCCATTTTCATTAAGGGTTCAAGACAAAGTTGGGTTTTTAAAGTTTATGAGAAAGGGTATCAGAAATGACTTTCAGTGTTGAAAAGAACGATAATTCAGGGGAGCTGGTGGGGGCAACTCAGTTGGTAGAGTGCTTGCCTACATGTATGAGGCTCTAAGTTCAACCCCAATACCACTATACATCCCTAGCTCACATGCACACGTGCATGTGTGCGTGTGCATACGTGTGCATGTGTGCACACACACACACTTATTTTTTAAAAGCCTCCGTCCATCCTTTTCTTTTCTTTTCTTTTTTTTTTTTTTTTTTTTTGGTTTTTAGAGACAGGGTTTCTCTGTGGTTTTGGAGCCTGTCCTGGAACTAGCTCTGTAGACCAGGCTGGTCTCAAACTCACAGAGATCCACCTGCCTCTGCCTCCTGAGTGCTGGGATTAAAGGCGTGCGCCACCACCGCCCGGCTCTGTCCGTCCTTTTCTGAGGCATGACACTATGCACATTAATTTTAAGTGTGCGACTTGCCTGAGGAGAGATATTTACAGACATGATCACAGGTTAGTACAGACCATCCCCTGGCCCCTACTCATGCTACCTTGCTCCTTTACAGTATAATGTTCCAGAGGTAACGGCAATTCGGATTTCTACTGACACTGATTTGTTTTGCCTGTTCATAAATTTTTTATGTGTGTGTATGTGCCTGCCTTACTGGCCCTGTGATTACTCTTGAATCTTGTCTTTTGGCACCTAAATCTGCTCATTTACATGAGAAAGTCTGTATTATACAGTAGCTAGATGTAACCTCGCTAGCTAGGTGGCGGTCCAAAAATCAGGTCATCTATGCGGCGCTCCAGCTGTGGACCTTCCACAGCTGTCAGATTTAGGAGACGGAAGCATCCGCAGGCCAGAGAACCTGATTACAGTGACCTGGATTTCTGGGATGAGCATATTTTGAGGTCCTATTTACTGACCTCATCATTCCCTGGATTTGCTGGCAGCAGATATTCAGCTGCAGTTGTTCTTAGTTGTCTTTCACGGTGCAGTCACATCCAGCCATGCCTCTGCAAACCTCCCCAAACTCCCCCACAAAAGTCGAACACAATGAGATGATGGGCTGCCTGACTGAGGTCAGAGGTCATGGCCAGCAGAGACCAGGGACCTAAGGGTTAGTGCTGGAGATGGGATTTGTTCTCCTGAGTCCCGATTTGGAAGCTCAGTAGAGTCTTAGAAAATTTATCACCTCACGGTCTTGTTAACAAGAATCGATCTATCTTCCCAGGCAAAAATTTCCATTACTGGTGACAGGTGCCTGGAGCCAGCTTATTAAAAGCCATCATTTCAACCTCGAAAGCGAATGTGCCCTGTATATTTGGAACAGAATGCTAATTCCCAGCTTCATGGCATCGTCTAGGATTCTAGGACGCAGAGCGGTCGGGGCCATTTTAATATTCAAGAGGAAAGCAAAACAAGACAAAACCCAGGCCGATATCTTCAGCTACATCCTAGATCCAAGCTTCCTTAGGGTCTGCCTTCCTTCTCCAGGCCACACCCACCTTCTAGGGGGTTAGCTCAGTTCAAAGCTCCGCTGCCTTGGGTTGGCTCCGGAGACTCTTCTCTCATTGGTCCGCACCTGCAGTGCCCATAGAGTGAGCCCTGTCCTTCCTGCGAGCTGGTGGGCTGAATTCATATCCTCAGTGAGAAATGCCCTCTGAGGCATGTGAGGTGACCTCAGACTCACTCTGATGACTAGGATGACCGCCAACTTCTGCTCTTCCCATTTCTACCTCTTAGTCTAGGATGTGCCGCCACGCACAGTTGCTGTGAGCACCAAACCCAGCGCTTCGTGCTTGTTAGGCAAGCTTTCTACCAACTTAGCGACATCTGCTGGGTTCCTATGTTTCTGAGCATCTTCAGTGTTCCTGTGGACGTCCACATCTTTTCTATTGGGTGGTGCAGTGGGGTACATCCAGAGGAAGAATCTGCCCTTTCTCCGGAGAGGCTGACCGAACTCCAAGGGGCAGTTCTTGACTGTTGGAGGTAAGAGAATCTGCACTAGCCGAACTCTCTAGCTTCCTACTCTTTCCTGCATGGTCCTGGGAAGCAGGCAGTGGGTGAGGGGACAGACTTGGGGAGATACCATGTGGAGATCTTGTAGGGATGAGAAAGTTTCACACGTCGCAAGCTCCGTACCCTCTCTGGTCTTCCAAGAGACCTTGGAAAACTTACCCAAATTATTAGCAAACTTCCCGAGTCACTCAGGCCAAGTAAAAGAGAAATTTTAGGGAACTCAGCTGAATGACCTGGTTAAGAATTAATATCATAGGGCTGGAGAGATGGCTCTGAGGTTAAGAGCACTGGCTTCTGGCTGCTCTTCCAGAGGTCCTGAGTTCAATTCCCAGCAACCACATGGTGACTCACAACCATCTGTAATGAGGTCTGGTGCCCTCTTCTGGTGAGTAAGCACATGCAGACATAACTATATATCATAAATAAATAAATAAATAAAAACATGTGACCTTGGGGTTCATTCATTTAAAAAATTAATATTATGGAAACAAAGGCTGTAGCTCAGTGGCCGAACAATTGCCTAGAATCCAGAAGATTGTGGAATTCATCCCCAACACCACCACAAGAAGAAAAGAATGAGCCACGTGTTTTCACCAGACGGTCAGTAAATAGCTCACCTAAAATGCTTAGGGTTGGGGCTGGAGTTGTCAGTGAGTGAGTGGCCTAGGAGCTGCCTAAGGCATAGCAGAAGGATCCGAAGGTAAAAGGGGTCTTAGCTACATAATTCTCATGGCTACACGAGTCTGTACATCAAAACAACAACAGGGAGAAGGGCTGGTTCAGTCAGTAAAGTGTGTGTATCTTGCAAGTGTTAAAACCTGACTTTGGTCCCCAAAGCCCACATGAAGATGCCAGGCATGGTCGCAGCAGGGGCGGTTTGGGAGGAGACAGGTGAACCCCTGGGGCTCCCTGGCTGGCCAGTATAGACAAGATAAATCATGCAGACCTAAACACACAAAGTTTGAAGGGAGCACATAGGCACTGGGTAGGTGATTGCTTACACATGATCGTGTTGGTCATCTCCCTGAAAGATGAAACCAAAGGGTCATTTGTATCATAACAAAATGTCCCCACAGTTTGATTTTGGTTTCTGTCTTTTGTTTTGTTTGTTTTGGTTTTGGTTTTTCAAGACAGAGTTTCTCTGTGTAATAGCTTTGGCTGTCCTGGAACTTGCTCTGTAAATCAGGCTGGTTTTGAACTCACAGAGATCCACCTGTCTCTGCCTCTTGAGTACTGGGATTAAAGGCGTGCGCCACCACCACCGGCTTAGTGAGCGACACGCATGTGACATGACTGTCACAGGCTATGATATTTCACCATGCTTTTGCCCGATCTCATGGACACACGTGATTTGTTTGGTTATGTAAGACTGGCCTGGGAAGTACGATTTTTCTTTCCTGCAGTTTTGATTTATTAGTTTTATGTGTGTTTTGCCTATGTATGTATTATGTGTAACAGGTGCACACTTGGTACCTACGTCAGAACAGGGCATCAAATCCTCAGGAACTGGAGTTACATTCAGTTGGGAGCCATGGTGTGGGTGCTGGGAATCAAACCTGAGTCTTCTGCAAGAACAACATGTGCTCTTAACCTCTAAGCCGTCTGTGCAGTGTAGACCCCTGGGTTTTCTTTTTGTTTGGGGGATCGGTGCTAAGGAACCCGCACAGGCCAGGAAAACACTCTACTAGAGAGCAAATCTCAATATTTAGCCCCGATTATAATTTTTTTTTCTTTTCTGAGACAAAGTCTCATTCTACCTTAGGCTGGCCTGGCACTAACTATGTAGGCTCTGCTAGCCTTTAACCCAAAGCAATCCTCCTGCCTCAGTTTCATGAGTACTGGCTTCATAGGTGTTAGCCCGCTCAACCCTAAAAAATTTTTGTCCTAGAGATTTGGGAGGTATGGGCCTTCCTCTGACCTCCTCAGTCGATCTAAAGAGTCAAGCTTCCTTCTGTGTCCTCTCTCACTAGAAAATATTAACAACACAAATTCAAGTTCACAGCTATTTATGCTTCCATGGGAAAAACGTGAGTAACTGACCATTCATCTGTTTGCTAGTGTCAGGGGGTTTGAGGCTTGGGAGAGTTGTGGGCCAGCAAGGTGGCTCGGTTGGCTTATGTAGTTCCTTTGGCTTTCTGGGTGGAACCACTTCCTGGACCTCAGACCCAAGAAATAGCGGTTTTTCCCTTTCCCAGTGGTGAGACTCCCTAGGAGACAAAGGCATTCCCTAACTCAAAGCAACAAGGCTCCCATGGGCTGGTCAGTAGAGGGGTGGTGTGTGTGTGTGTGTGTGTGTGTGTGTGTGTGTGTGTGTGTGTATGATCTCCCACAGCCCAGCTATGAGCAGGGAGAGAAGCATTGCATTTCCTAGCTGACCTGGACGATGGAAGCAAGCCTTTCTCCATAAAGACGTTTGCTTCGTCGCTAAGATTTGTTCGGAGCCGTCTCGCTGTGTCCTGTATGCTGTCTCCACTCTGACTCTTTCCCAGGCCAACATTCACGGTTGGCACAGCTGCTGGGTAGAAGTGTGACTCTGGGCTGAGATGTCCGTTGCCAACTTGGTGAGGGTTTCCCAAGGCTGCTCTAAAGGTGCCGTCTCTGCTAAGAACGAGGCTGAAGAAGCTCATCTCCGAGCTCCAGTCACACCTGGATCCATCCTCTCAAGAACTGCCAGGTGGCTGGAAAGTCTGAGGACAAACAGAAAGAGGTAGTGGCCTCCTCTCCTCCTTCCTCCATCCATCCCTCTCTCTTTCTCTCTTTCTGTCTATTTTTTTTGAGACAAGATTTCTCTATGTAGCCCAGGCTGTCCTAGAACCCACTTTGTAAACCCTTCAAACTCACAGAGATCCCCCTGCCTTGCTACCCAAGGGCTGGGATTAAAAGTGTGTGCCACCACCAACCGGCTTCCCTTTCATTAAAAAAAAAAAAAGATTTAACTGGGCCTTGTGGTGGTGGTGCACACCTTTAATCCCAGCACTTGGGAGGCAGGAGGATCTCTGAGTTCAAGGCCAGCCTGGTCTACAGAGTGAGTTCCAAGACAGCCAGGGCTACACAGAGAAACTCTGTCTTGAAAAGCTAAAAATGAATAAATAATTCATAAAATAATAATAATTAATAAATAATTAGTAAAATGCAATGACTTTGTTATGTATATTTGTGAACACCTGTGTGTGTCTGTGCACCACATGAATGACTGGTGTGTGCAGGAGTCAGAAGAGGGCACTGAGTTCCTCAGGAACTGTACCTGGTTGTGGGCTAGGAATCTAATCTGGGTTCTCAGCAAGAACAGCACATATACTTCACTGCTGAGCCATCTTCTCAGCCCCTCTCCCTCCCCTTTTCGGACCTCTGAAGAGAACCCAGTTATGATACTTTCTGTGTCAAATGATGTTCAAGAGAGTTTTCTACCGTGGACAGTTCTTGCATGCACACACAGGCACATGCTCAATCCTCCCCCATAAGGCAGACTCTTCCGTGGAGCCCTGACTGGTCTGGAACATACGTGCACCACAGTGCCCAGCTGGCCACTCTCCTTTTTAAAGACCTTCTTCATGACAAGGTTTCACTATGCCAACTGGCCTCTAAGTCACTGTAGCTGGGATGAGCCTGAACTTCGGATTCTCCTGCCTGCACCTCCTGAGTACTGGGTGACAGTTGTGTTGCATTGTGCCCCATTGATGCCAAGCTGGGGATTTGATCCAGAGTTTGGTACGTGCCCGGCAAGCGCTCCACCACCTGAGCCGGATCCTTGGCCCTACTAAAGTTTTTGTTTGTTTGTTTGGTTTTGTTTGGTTTTTCAAGGCAGGGCTTCTCTGTGTTATGGTCCTGGCTGTGCTGGAGCTAGCTGTTGTAGACCAGGCTGGCCTTGAACTCACGGAGATCCGCTGCCTCTGCCTCCGAAGTGCCTCCATCACTGCCCAGTTTATTAAAGGTTTTAAATGTTTTTTTTTTTTTCCAAATAAATCTTTCAGTCAGCGGACAAAAGAATGGGCTCCATGTGCTCCTGGCTCCCACACAGGATGCCTCGGCTCTCCCCTCCTCTCTCTGCTCTCCCTCTGTTTATTTTGTTTCATTTATTTGTTTGTTCTGGGGATTGAGATCTGGGCCTTCAGAGAGGCTCAGTGATGAGTCTCAAATTCTGGAGGCTGAGGCAGGAAGATTGAAAATTCAAGGCTAGCCTAGGTTACACACTGAGACCCTATCTCAAAAAAGAAATTAAGGCCGGGCGGTGGTGGCGCACGCCTTTAATCCCAGCACTTGGGAGGCAGAGGCAGGCCGATCTCTGGGAGTTCGAGACCAGCCTCGTCTACAAGAGCTAGTTCCAGGACAGGCTCCAAAACCACAGAGAAACCCTGTCTCGAAAAAACCAAAGGAAAAAAAAAAGAAATTAAGATCACTGAGCTACACCCAGTCCTTGGAATTCTTTTGCTTCTTTCTTTCTTTCTTTCTTTCTTTCTTTCTTTCTTTCTTTCTTCTTTTTTTTTTTAAAGAATTATTTATTTATTTTATGTGCATTGGTGTCCTGCCTGCATGTATGTCTTCGTGTGAGGGTGTCGGGTTCTCTGGAACTGGAGTTATAGACTGTTGTAAGTTGCCATGTGGGTGCTGGGAATTGAACTCGGGTCTTCTGGAAGAGCAGTCAGTGCTCTTAACCTCTGAGATATCTTTCCAGCCCCGGCTATTTTTTTTTTTTAACGATTTATCTTGTGTGTGTGTGTGCCTATGTGTGTACATGTGTATTCAGGTATCTGAGGAGGCCAGAAGAGGGCATCAGATTCCCTGGAGCTGGAGTCAAAGACGGTTGTGAGCCTTGCAACATGGGTGCTGGGCACAGAATCAGGGCCTCTGGGATAGCAGCAAGGGCTCTTAACCGCTGAGCCGTCTCTCCAGCTTGTCTTTGCTGTTCTATCGAGACATGCTGTTGACATAACTTTTACCTCCTGGTGGGACTTTCCTGAGGTCCCTGGCTTTGTATTCATGGTGAGCTCCTGTCCACCCTCACAAGTGTCAGGCTTACAGGCTTGTGTCGCCAAGCCAGCTAAATGTTCGTGTTTGCTTGTTTTGTTTTTAAGATTTATTTATTTATTATGTATATGAGCGCTGTGTCTGCATGCCAGAAGAGGGCATCGGATCCCATTATAATGGTTGTGAACCACCTTATGGTTGCTGGGAATTGAACTCAGGACCTCTGGGAGAGCAGCCACTGAGCCATCCCAGCCCCTGGTTGTTTTGTTTCTTTAGTGAAAGGGGTAGCTGACTGAACTGACTCTGGTGTCTGGAACCGTTGCTAATATCCCCGCGCTTGTGAAGTGACAACATCCACAAACTGTCGTGGGCTCGTCAGCCCTATGGCGGGTGGCAGGGCTGTCCCTGCAGAAGGCAATAAAACCCCACTTGATAGGTGGAAGTTCAGACAGCAGCTGGGAGAGGAATAGAAGGCAGGAAACAGACGAGAGAGCAGGGAAAAGACAGGGAAAAACAAAAAGACGTAGGGACGGAAAAGACAAAAACTGGACAGGCATAGAGCTCAGGTGGTGCGGTGCTTGCCTTGCAGGAAAGCCCTGGGTTCCAGCCCCAGCACCACTGGAACCTTTGTAGTGGTACGAGATCCGTCTGTCTCTGCCTTCTGAGTTCTGGGATTGTTTGTTTTTCAAGACAAGTTTTCCCTGTGTATCTCTGGCTGTCCTGGAACTTGCTCTGTGGACTATTTTTTTTAAACATTTATTTAACTAGGCAGTGCATAAATCACGGTTTGCGTGCAGATGGCAGAGGACAACTGGCAGGAGTTGGCGCCTCCCTTTTATCATGTGGGGCTCAGGGATGGAGCTCAGGCCTTCAGGCTTGGCGTCTAGTGACGTAACCTACTGAAGCATTTTGCAGGCTCAGTTTTAGAATGTGTTTATTTGTTTGTATGTGGTGGTGATGTGGGCGACACACACACCACAGAACAGTGTAGCTGGAGGACAGAGGACAATTAGAAGAGCTGCTGGTCCTCTTCTCTTACCATGGGGGCCCAGGTGTTGAACTCGGCAGCAAGTTTCTTTTACCCGTGAGCCATCTTTTCATTCTGCCCTAACTTTGCTGTCCTCTAGGCCAGAGGAGAGTCAGGATTCTAGGCAATCAATATTTCTGCTTTCTGATATTTCAGATCTGCTTTTTAAACCTGGCAGAGTTGTTTAAAGGCTGTGAGCTGTGTTGTCTGTGGTGCAGCATGTCACGGGGAGGATGCAGGAAATAGGGATGCGGAGGATGCGGAGGGTGTGGAGGAAGCAGGTGGGGAATGGGTACCCTGGGTGAAGTTTCTATCTGTGCCCAAGAGTTCTGGCCAGTTGGATCTAACATCTGGATGTATACGGAACAAAAAAGATTTTCTAAGTGAACTCATACTCCAGACATTTGGTTTGCATGCCACTGAACATCTGGACACTGGAAAATTTCAGGTTTGGGAACTATAATTTTGTGTTTCTCTTTAGATTTTGGAAGCCTTTGGATACATTGCGTCGCCAACTAACTTAAAGTGTACATTTAACGATTTGCTTCTTCAGGCATTCTCTGTGAAGGTGACTGTACTAGGTAGATAACCCGCATTCTCCAGCAGGCAAAAAGTGCAAGAAAACCAGATAACCAATATGGCCGGGGAAAGTGTGACCTCTGGTTTCCGTGAGAGGACTAAGGGGAATCTCTAGAGAGCGTGATTCCCATCACCTCTCCACCCCCGCCTCTCACGCTGTGTGCTAGAACACCCCCCTTGCTGTGCCCATCAGCAAATGAAAGCCCAGACTGAGTGGTGCTTGGAGACCATAGCAGTAACAAAGCCCAAGATCGTTGATTTTTATAAGCTCCGATTTATTGGTCATTCAGCAGCCAGCTGAGGAGTCAGCTCAGGAAATGAAGCAGGATCCAGGCCACGCTGGATTCATGGCACCCTCCTTTCCCCAGGAAGCTGCCTGTTGGCCAGGAGGGCCCTTCCCAGCCTGCCTGGCTTCAAACCAGACACAGTCACTAACACCCCGGCCCAAAATCTCCATTTCTGCTATCTGGGCACGATTCTCCTTCCCTGGGTGGGAGTGACAGCAGGAGAGAGGTGGCAAGCCATGAGGCTTTGGGAGAGTTGGACCCAGCCAGAGGATCCTGAGCAGGCCAGATACTGAAGGGCAACATCTTCCGAGGGCCAGTTGAGCAGTTCCATAGCAGGGCAGCACGCCCGTGATTCTGGCTCTCTTGCCTACTTCCTTTTTCTCCTGAGATTCCCCAAGATCCTGTAATATTGTAATAGTTTGCCTCACTTTGCAGGTGAGGAAATGGAGGCTCTGGGAAATCATATGCACTCAATCAGACAGCTTGTTTAGTCCTGGGCTTGTATGAAGCAAGAGTCTGTGGTGAAAGGTGGGTGGAGGGATGTAGGTGGAGCTTTCCTGTTCCACAGCTGCTCTCAAATAATCACTCAGAATCTTGATATTAATTGTAAAGGCTCAGCCAATAGCTCAAGCTTATTACTAACTAGCTCTTACATTTAAATTAACCCATATTTCTTCTTCTCCTTCTCCTTCTTTTGTTTTGTTTTTTGAGACAGGGTTTCTCTGTGTAACAGTCCTGACTGTCCAGGAACTCGCTTTGTAGACGAGGCTAGCGTCAAACTCACTGATATCTGCCTGCCTCTGCCTCCCAAGTGCTAGGATTAAAGGCGTGCGCCACCACCACCAGGCTAACCCATATTTCTTATCTATGCTTTGCCAAGTGGTTCATGGTTTGTCACCTCATTTTCTACATGTCTTTGCAGCTGACGGCATCTCTTCTGACTCCGCCGTTCCTCATCCCATCATTCTCACTTTGACTTCCCTGCCTACTTTTATCCTGTTCAGCTATTGGCCAGTCACCTTGTTTGTTAAACCAATCATCGTGGCATATATTCACACAGTGTACAGAAAGGTTGTTTCACAGCAGAGGGATCTAAGAGTAGTCCTAGGAGGCTTGAGAGAAGATGGGGCAAGAAAATGACCACAGCCAGGAGAAGGGAGTCCATCCTGGGAACAGTATGAGGTGTGTGTGTGTGTGTGTGTGTGTGTGTGTGTTGGGAGGTAGGGACAGCAGGAGGGGTTCAGGTAGAAGACTGGGAACACTCTGTAGTGGTAGATGTGTGCTTGGTGTGTGTGAAGTCCTAGATTCAGCCCCCAGTACCACAAAACAGAATAAAATAGGCACCAGATCCCATTATAGATGGTTGTGAGTCACCATGTGGTTGACCTAGGGACTTCTGAAAGAGCTAATGCTCTCATCTCTGAGGCATCTCTCCAACCCCCAAATCCTTGGAAACTCAACAATGAATTTCTTTTTTTTAAATATTTATTTATTTATTTATTTATTTATTATGTACAATATTCTGTCTGTGTGTATGCCTGCAGGCCAGAAGAGGGCACCAGACCCCATTACAGATG
>NW_004949129.1:4160922-4165241 GCF_000317375.1 Microtus ochrogaster | reverse complement strand
TTATTATGTACAATATTCTGTCTGTGTGTATGCCTGCAGGCCAGAAGAGGGCACCAGACCCCATTACAGATGGTTGTGAGCCACCATGTGGTAGCTGGGAATTGAACTCAGGACCTTTGGAAGAGCAGACAATGCTCTTAACCTCTGAGCCATCTCTCCAGTCCCCTCAACAATGAATTTCTAAATAATTTGTGAGTCAGAAAGAGAAGTCTGAAGAGAAGTTAAAGCACGCTAGCTGAACAAGTTATGTGGTTGGTTTGTGAGATAGGGCTGCTGCCAGGTTGTGAAGGGAGCTTGCTGGATTGATTGCAAGCACGGGGAAGGCAGAAGATCTCAGACAAAGGTCTCAAACCAACCATCTAAGTGCTCTCCTCAGGAACCTAGGAAGAATAAGTAAATCCGCAGCATGTAGAAGAAAAGATGACGCTAAAACCGAAATTCCACCAGATTAAAAGCAGATACAGAAATAAGCAGGAGACTGGAAACAAGAGGGAGGTGGCTCGGTGGTCGAGCCTTGACTGGCGTGTGTGAGGCTTGGGTCTGTGCCCCAACACTGAAAAAGATCAATAACAACAACACACACAAACAAAACAAACCTGAAAAGAAAACAAAGTTAGTGAAACAAGGAGCTGATAGCTTGGGGGAAAAATCAATAAATCTGCTGTAAGATTGACAAACTTAAAAAGAGAGGAGGGGGCTGGAGAGATGGCTCAATGGCTAAGAGAGTCAACTGTTCTTCCAGAGGACCTGAGTTGGTTCTCAGAACCCAGGGGCTCCCAACTGCCTGTAACTTTGACTCCAAAGGATCAGGCATCTTCACTCACATGTGTGCATTCTCAATACATACATGCATGCATTCTCAACTCACATGTGTGCATTCTCAATACATACATGCATGCATTCTCAACACACATGTGTGCATTCTCAATACACATGTGCATTCTCTATACACATGTACGCATTCTCATTACATGCATGTATGCATTCTACACACACACACACACAGTTTTAGGGATTCAAAATTGGGCCAAGGAGATAGCTGAGCTCGTGAAGGAGCTTGCTGCTAGGCCTGTCGACCTGAGTTCGATCCCCAGGAGCCCCATGGTTAAAGGAAAGAACCAACTTGGGCAAATTGCAAATTGTCCTTTGACCTCCTCGTGCCTGCTGTGGCACAAGCACACTTACACATAAGTAAACAAAATATAATTTTAAAAAATCATTAAAAAAATTTTTAACTGGGCATGGTGATACATGCTTTAAACCCCAGTGCTTGTGAGGTAGAAATTGAAGAGTCCAGGAATTGCTGGTAGCTTCCAGAAGCTAGAAGAGGCAAGGAATGAATTTTTCCCAGGAGTCATTGCAAGGCACACTATCTATCAGCACCTTTATTTTGGCTTATTTATACTATGATTTGTGGATTCTAGAACTTTCAGGAAAATCTTGTTGTTTGAAACCATCAAGTCATGTTAATTTGTTACAGCAGCCACAGGAATCTAATACCCTGTGAACAACTCTACACATAAATTTGGTGTCTTAAGTGAAACAAATCTGCCTCTTAAAAAACACAAACCACCAGAACACATCCCCCATGAAATCGGTCATTTGAATAGCTCTGTAACTACTAAGAAAATGGAGTTTGTAATGAAAACCATCTCTTATGCCCCTCTAATATTTTTAGATCCAGATGGTTTTACTGGAGAATGTGCTAAGTATTTAAAGATGAATTACATTCTCTGTATAAGTTTTCCAGGAAACAGAAATAAGGTATTGTTTCTTAATTAATCTTATGAAAGCAATATTATTCTAATAACGAAACCAGATGAAAACAGTACAAAACAAAAAACCACAGAAGACAAATACCCTTCATGAATGTAGATTCAAAATCCTTAGAAGAAATCGGCAAACAGAATGTTCAGTATAGGGCTGGAGAGATAACTTGCTGCCTTCCAGAGGACCTGGGTTCTGTTCCCAGAGCCACATGGTGGCTGGCTGTAATTCTAGCTCCAGTGGAAATGGCGCCCTCTTCTGGCCTCTGTAGATACCACACACACATGCATATGCAAACATAGACACAGATGTGTACATGAAGAAAATGAAGAGAATTCAGTAATTTATAAAAGGAATTGCAAGCTGTAACTAAGAAAGATTTATTATTGGGTACAAGGTGCTCTCAATATTCAATACTTATCACTTTAATCTACGTATTAAGAAAATACACATGATCATAACTGATGTACAAGGGACACCACGCAAAATCCAACGCCTCTTTAAGTGCGCCTTGAAAAACCTTTCTGACACATCGATGCGGGGGTGAGGCCTTACACTGATAAAGAACACCCACAGGAAGAATCGTCAGCATAAAACGACCGAACGCTGTGTGTCCAAAAGCGGCACTAGCCTGCTGCCTTCAGAACACATGCCTGACCGCTCCATCAGCGCAGTTAAAGGACAAAGAAATGGGCGGCACTGGGACCAAAGATGAAGAGGCAAAACTCTCTTTGCTTGCAGGCGACATCATCTCCACAGAACATCTCAAGGAACCTATGAAACAGAACAACACGCCTTTGGAGTTAGCAATGAGTTCATCACAGGCTCAGGAAACATAAACATTAATTTCATTTCCATATGCTCCATTCCAGGAATGACCATACGAACACCACAATTCAAAATATCTCTAACCACAATTAAAACGGAATGTTCAGCCAGGGAGACGGCTCGGTGGGCAAAGGCCCTCGTTGTTGCTAAACTAGGTGAGCTGGAGCACCAGGATCCACGTTGTGGAGGCAGAGGCATGGCTTCCACAGGTTGTTCTCTTACCTACACACACGCTCTCTAAATAACTGAATAAATGTTAAGTAAACCATTTTTGTTTTTTTTTTTTTCGAGACAGGGTTTCTCTGTGTAACAGCCCTGGCTGTCCTGGAACTAGCTCTTGTAGACCAGTCTGGCCACGAACTCACAGAGATCTGCCTGCCTCTGCTTCCTGAGGTGCTGGGATTAAAGGTGTGCACCCACCACTGCCCGGCTTTCACTGGGATGTTTGTAAAGTGCTATTTGCTGATGTAGATGCAATGGAGAAACACAGGCCTGCAGGGGCTCTAGGAAGAAGCTTTGGAGAGGGAGCATTTCCGTGGGGATGAGGCTGTAGCGTGCTGGAAGGGACGTAAGGACAAAGAAGAATGGAGTGTTGCCCACCTTTCTGATCATTCTGACAAAAATACCCCAAGGAACAACTCGGGAGGGGATTAACTTGGGCTTACAGTTTCAGGGGACACTTCCTGTCACAGAGGGGTGGCTGGGGCAGCCTCTTGAGTGCTGGGAGCGGGTAGTGGGGACTCTCATCTTGATGATTCAGGGTATAGAGCTCCAGCTGAGGAAGGCCTGTCGCCAGTGGCCCAGCTCTGCCGGCCACGCTCTGTCCTGAAGTTCCACAGCCTTCTAAAGCAGTACTGCCATCTTGAGATCAAGTGTTCAAGCACACCAGCTGTGGGGGAAATTTCACACTCAAGCCACAGCAGGTGGATTGAATTGCCACTTCCGTCAAAGGCAATACGAACCCCAGGACTTCAGAATTGACTGTTCTTTAGATAGGGTCGTTGTAGATGTGAATCTTTAAAATAAGATCATCCATGCCGAGAGAGATAGCTCAGAGGTGAGGAGCACCGGCTGCTCCTCCAGAAGACCCAGGTTCGATTCTTAGCATCTATATGGTGACTCACAACTGTTTGTAGCTCCAGTTCTGGGAAGTGTGGTGCTCTCTTCCGGCTTCCTCGGGTACCAGGAATGCATGTGGTGCGCAGACATGTGCAAGAGAAACACTCAATGCATAGTGTTGTTCCTGAGTCCAAGGACCCCCAAGAATTTGGCCACGGAGCCACACTTCCAAATGCAAAAGCAAGGTTTTGTTATTAAGTACGGGCTAGCACGGGTCCTCTGCCTCACAGTCTGACACAGCAGATGGAGAAGGACCCCGTCTATTTTTATAAGGGGTTTATAAAGACAAAAACCACAAAGCAGTCACAAGGTTACAGTCTCAAAATACAAAATTATTTCACCTATGTCACAATTGGCTAAGCTGAGGTAAAGCTCAGTGTTAGTTCCTGATGGGCTATTGGTATCTAAGGGGCATAGCAACAGCTCCCTGGTTACGTCCTCCAGACATCTGCTGACCCTGTGCTAACTGCAGGGACAAAACACTGGTTAATCAGGTACGTACAAGGATGTTTGGAAGCCGGGCGGTGGTGGCGCACGCCTTTAATCCCAGCACTCGGGAGGCAGAGGCAGGCGGATCTCTGTGAGTTCGAGACCAGCCTGGTCTA
>NW_004949129.1:4155386-4156682 GCF_000317375.1 Microtus ochrogaster | reverse complement strand
GTTAAGAGCACTGGCTGCTCTTCCAGAGGTCCTGAGTTCAATTCCCAGCAACCACATGGTGGCTCACAGCCATCTGTAATGAGGTCTGGTGCCCTCTTCTGGTGGGAATGTTGTATACATAATAAATAAATAAATCTTAAAAAAAAAAGAAGAGGGAAATTTGGACTCAGACACGCAGAGTGTTTTGTCCTGTGGACACACAGAAGTACAGACACAGAGGGAAGAGGACAGAGACAGGACCGTGTGGGCCTGGTGGGTACTCCTGCAGATGAAGAAGCCTTCTCCGAAGGACCAGGGTTGTCCTGCATCACCTCTAACATCCCGAACTGTGAGAGAACACATTTATCCCATTTATCTTGTTTTACGCCGCCTGCTTTGCTATGTCAGCTGCAGGGAATTAATTTTCAGGTGCAAACAGAGGCAGAGGCGTGAGAAACAGATAACATATCCTGCTCAAGAAATCGTACTCATCAATCACACTGTGTGAGGCAGGGGCATGGCCTCCAAAAGTGTGATGAATCTAGAGAGGAAGAAAAAAACCCTATTTGTTGTAAGTTATCAACTTTTTCTTCCCCTCAGAGCTCAAGGAACCCCATGGAAGAGGAGGTGGAAAGAGTGTAAGAGCCGGAGGGATGGAGGACACCAGGAGAACAGGGCCGTCTAAAGCTACTGAGCAAAGCTCACATGAACTCCCCAAAGCAGCAGGCACAGGCCTGCATGGGTCTGCACTAGGTCCTCTGCATGTATGGAGGAAGAGAAAAGAAAGAAAGAGAGAAAGAGAGAGAGAGAGAGAGAGAGAGAGAGAGAGAGAGAGAGAGAGAGAAAGAAAGAAAGAAAGAAAGGAGGAAAGGAAGATATCTGTTGTGGCATATTTGTTCAACCAGGCAAAGATGTGTTACACTTGTTTATGTTGTGGAATATCACTTTAACTGAGTAAAGGTGTGTTGCATCTCTTTCTTCTTCATTTGTTTTACCTTGCTGGCCTAAGACATCTGATTTGTCTTATAAAAAGCTGAATGGCCTCACCCAGGCGGCCCGGGTTCGACTCCTGGTATGGGAACCAAAAAAAAAAAAAAAAGGAAAAAAAAAGCTGAATGGCCAGTAGCTAGGCAGAAGGGGGATAGGCAGGGCTGGAAGGTGGAGAGAATAAATAGGAGGAAAAAAAATCTAGACTCAAAGCCGGGCGGTGGTGGCGCACGCCTTTAATCCCAGCACTCTGGAGGCAGAGGCAGGCGGATCTCTGTGAGTTAGAGACCAGCCTGGTCTACAAGAGCTAGTTCCAGGACAGGCTCCAAA
>NW_004949129.1:4152432-4154336 GCF_000317375.1 Microtus ochrogaster | reverse complement strand
GTGGCTCACAACCATCTGTAATGAGGTCTGGTGCCCTCTTCTGGCATGCAGGCATACACACAGACAGAATATTGTATACATAATAAATAAATACATAAATATTAAAAAAAAACAAAGTAGGGCTTTACCCACTGAGCCATCCGTCCAGTCCCTGGTTGTGAGTTCTTATCCACCTATAGTTCTGGGGTCTGTGCAGGGCCCGTGAGCTTCACCAGCACCGTCAAGGGCCTCAGACGCGCTTTGGAAAAGAGCACAGGCCACAGAAGCAGAATAAGGATGGCGACACACAGGAGAGCATTCTTAGGACAGTGGAGACCACACGCCCACTGCATTTTCTGAGATTCCGGTGTCGCCGCAATTGCTGTTCCCCCATCTCTGATTTTCACTGTCATAAACCACTCAGATGAGCCATTAATCTGGTTTACTCAATCTACCTTGTGAACATAATAATAAAAAGACTGTTATTAAATCCATGTGATTTGGGTAATGAAAAGGTGGTGGGGGCTTCAGAGAGGCAATAAAATCTCTTAATTAAAACTAGACAATGGCCATTAGACCACTAATTAATGCCACTTGCTTGATAATTGAATAGTTAGTATGAAAACTGATTCATATTGGTATCCTCCTTTCTTCCTCCTCCTCTTCCTCCTCCTCTTCCTTCCTTTCTTTTTCTTTCCCCTTCCTCCCCTAATTCCGAGACTGGCATCCAGGGTCTCATACACAACACAAAGTTCTCCACCACAGAGGCACACCCCAGCCCTTAACCCATTTTTTTTTGTTTGTTTGATTTGATTTGGTTTTTCGAGACAAGGTTTCTCTGTGTCACAGTCCTGGCTATCCCAGAACTCACTGTGTAGACCAGGCTGGCCTCAAACTCAGAGACACCACTTTCCAGTTTATTAGCTGTTTTTTAAAGATGAGAAAGTTGGGGCCCCAGGTTGGTGTGGCACATGCTTTTAATTCCAACACCTGGGAGGCAGAGGCAGGTGGATCTCTGTGAGTTTCAGGACAGCAGAACTACAAAGTGAGACCTTGTCTCAAACAAAGCAAAACAAACAACAAACAAAAAAGATGAGATAAAAAGTAACTTTCTCCAGATCACAAAGTGGTGATTGGCACACCAGAAACTAACCTAAATCTACCCACTCTGTTACATTCTTGGTCCAATTTGGCACCACTCCCTTGTATGAAATCTAAAAGTGATTACTTATAAATACAGCAAAGTGTCTTCTGCTTCCAGGAGCGTGCAGGCATGGTGACTTTGGGAGGATAACCTGAAGAAACAGGGAAAACAACCAGATTCAATATTTAGCTACTGACAAGCTCACCCGCGGCCACACAGTGACCCCTTCCGGCCGCAGGAGGAAAAGCAGATTCCGTGACGAACCGCCCTGGCCGCGAAGTAAGTAAGCATCCACAGCTTTACCTCTGAAAATCTGAAGACCCGGTTTCCCGCTGGGCAGTCTGGTGATCCTGCATTATAAATCTGACTCAACTTTCCAGCACTCTCGGTGGTTAGCTCACATTTAGCGTAGAAGAAATGGAGACACCTAGCGCTATATAGTCTAAAAGTTGAGAATACTGGCTGCCCAGTCATTTGAACGCAGTTTTGATGAAAGCAGGGAAGAGAAAAGGATCCTCATTGAGCCGGTGCTGCAGAATTAAAGCCTTCCAGATCCAGATCCTGGCTGGACTCGGAGGTAGGGGTGTGTGTGTGGGGGGGAGGGAGGTGTCAAAGAACTTGACATTTCCTTGCCTCAGCTAGAGAGCAATAGTGTGGTCTAGTGTGTTCATCCACACTGAGGTTGGGTTTCAGTCCTGGAAGCACCCGGACACTGAGAATGGAAGAAAAGAGTCTGTCTGTCTGTCTGTCTGTCTGTATGTCCGTCCCTCCCTCCCTCCCT
>NW_004949129.1:4148832-4152327 GCF_000317375.1 Microtus ochrogaster | reverse complement strand
TTTCAAGACAGGGTTTCTCTGTGTAGCCTTGGAGCTTGTCCTGGAACTTGCTCTGTAGACCAGGCTGGCCTGAAACTCACAGAGATCCACCTGCCTCTGCCTCCCGAGTGCTGGAATTAAAGGCGTGCACCACCACAGCCTGGTGAAAACAGTACTTTTTGATATGACAATGTATATTTCTTCATACAAAAGAAATGCAGGATATTAGCTCAGCAAAGTACTTACCCAGCATACCTGAGGGCCTGGGTTCCATCCCCTTCCCCCATCCCCAGAAGCACACACAAACAGCTATCATGATATACACCTGTAAGAAATCCCATAATCCTGGTCCTCAGGAGCTAGAGGCAGGGAGATCCGAAGTTCACAGTCACCCTCTGTCATAGGGAGTTCAAAGCTAGCCTAAGTTACCCGAGACCCTGTAGGGGGTTGGGACAAGAGGAAAGACAAAAGTGGGGGAGGGGAGAGAGGGAGACCTTGGAGGGTAGGAAACTACCTTTCTGCCTAAACAGGAGAAAACGGGACACACTCTCTGGACAGTAAGGAAACAAGCTGAGATCTGTTCCAGGGCCTATGGAATAACCCCAAATCAGTAAAGGGACAGAAAACAGCTCATTAGCAAGGTAGAGAGGTGGGAAGGGAGGGTCCCCAGCATCCTGTGTGGGGTGCAGCATTCTCCCTCCCTGAAAACTCAGAGAAAAACAAAGATGACAAGGTCGGTGGTGGCACCGGCTTTTAATCCTAGTACTCAAAGGCAGATGGAACTCTGTGAGTTCAAGGTCAGCCTGACCTGGCAAGGGTTACAAAAAGATCCCTGTCTCAAAAATCAGTTACAACAAGGACAAAAGTCTTGTTAGCAACTCAGATATATTCATTTAGTAGGTAAGCTTTTTTTTAAAGTTTATTTTTATTTTATTTCCATTGGTGTTTTGCCTGCCCAATGTCTTTATGAGGGTGTCAGATCTTAGAGTTAGACAGCTGTGAGCTGGGGTGCTGGGAACTGAACCCAGGTCCTCTGAAAGAGCAGTCAGTGCTCTTAACCACTGAGCCATCTCTCCAGCCCAGGAGGTAAACTTTTAAAGACTGTTGATAATCTTGAGAGAGTAACAAGATATCTGCAAAAATAAGAATTGTGATAAGATCTGTTGCCTTTTCCTTCTAAGTCAAGAATGTTAATTTAAAGGATTTCTTTTTGTTTATTTTAGATGTTGGGGGGAGGGGGGGAGAAAGGTCTCACCGTATGGCTCTGGCTGGCCTCAAACTTATGGAGATCCTCCTGTCTGCTTCCTGAGTGCTGGACTCAAGGCCCAGGGGCTGTATGTTTATTTTTAACCTTTAATGTGGATATTGATCATAAACACATTAAAACAAAAAGCATAAATAAAAACTATATGGGTCCTTCAATAATTACGGATACAATAGGGTTTGGAGAACAACATAACACCCCTGGAGTGTGTATATAGGTGTGTGTGTATGTTCACATGTGTGTGTACGTTCACATATGTGTATGTTCACATGTGTGTTTATGTCCACACGTGTGTTCACATGTGTGTAAATGTTCACGTGTGTGTTCACATGTGTGTGCGCGCCCATGAACATGTATGTGTGCACGTGTATGCAGGTCAGATTGACCTGCGGGGTCTTGCTCGGTCATTCTATACCTTACTGAGGGAGGCAGGATCCTCCTTTGAACCTGGGCACTCAAGAGTTCCCTGCCTCCACTTTCCAAATGGCTGCTGCACCTGCTTGGTCCTCACTCTGTTGCAGCAGAGAGTGCTTTACTCCAAAGCCGCCTTCCCAGCCTCAGGAGAGAGAACCGCCAAGCCGGATGAAGAAAACAGCAGCAACTTCCCCCTCCTTATAGAGACAGAATTCACAACCACAAAACTTGCATCCTGAAGCCTTGAAGTCAGTGGTTTTTAGTACAATCACGAGGTTATTTGTCATCATATTTAGTTCCAAAACATTTCCCTGTTTTTGGTTTGGCACGTGTGTGTATGTGTACATATATGTTCATGTGCATGAGGTACATGTGCATGTGTGCTCATGTATGTGGAGGTCAGAGGTCAACCTTGGGTGTTGTCCACTTGCTTTTTGAGGGGAGGTCTCTCTCTTTGGAGCCTGAAGCATACCAATTAGGCTGGGGGGTCAGCAAGCCCCAAGACCCCTGTCTCCACCTTCCTGGTGCTGGGATCCCCTGTCTGTGTGGCTGACACTTTACCAACTGAAGTATTTCCCATCCCTGTTTTGGCTTTTTGGCCTAAATGCTGTGTAGCTTAGATTGGTCTCAAACTTCCCATCCTCCTGTTCCAGCCTCCTGAGTCCTGGGATTCCAGGCATGTGCCATCACAGCCAGATTTAATTCTGAAATATTCTCACCATCAAAAAGAAATTCCACACCTGTTAGCAGGCATTCTGCATTAATCCCTTCCCCCAAGTCCCCGTCAATCATAAATCTCAGTGAGTTTGTCTAAGCAGATATGTGACAGATGTAAAATCATACTGCATATGTCTGTCCGTGGCTGGCTTCTTTCACTTAGCCCGATGTTTTCAAGGTTCATTCATATTATAGTATGCATCAACACTCCATCCTTCTTATAAAAATTAGTTTTGATAATTTATAATTTTTTAAAGATTTATTTTATTATTATGTATACAGTGTTCTGCCTGCATGTATGCCTGCAGGCCAGAAGAGGGCATCAGATCTCATTACAGATGGTTGTGAGCCACCATGTGGTTGCTGGGAATTGAACTCAGGACCTCTGGAAGAGCAGCCAGTGCTCTTAGCCTGGAGCAATCTCTCCAGGCCCAATAATTTTATTATTATTTTTTTGTTTTTGTTTTTGCTTTTCGAGACAGGGTTTCTCTGTGGCTTTGGAGCCTGTCCTGGAACTCGCTCTATAGACCAGGCTGGCCTCGAACTCCCAGAGATCCACCTGCCTCTGCCTCCCGAGTGCAGGAATTAAAGGTGTGCGCCACCACCGCCCGGCTCAGGCCCAATAATTTATCATTTTTATTATATATTTATTTATGGGAGGGCATGTGTATGCTACTGGGCATATGTGGGACTCAGAGGACACCTTGCAGGAGTTGGTTTTCTCCCCCCATCGTGTGGGTCCTGAAGATTGAAATTAAGTCTGCATCCTTGGTAGCAGGTCCCTTTATCCACCGAGCCATCTCACTGGTCCTCCAGTCCTTCCTGTAATAGAGCAATAGTCCTGTTTATTCAGGAATCAACTAGGCTCGATAGGCCCTTGAGCTGTTTACACCTTTAGACTGTAATTAATATAGATGCTGTGAATGTTCACATACAACTTCTAAAAACATCCCTTAGATGTTTGTTTCTGACATCATATCTAAGAAATCACTGAGTAAGTCAAGACTGTGAAGGTTTATGCCTATGTTTTCTTTTAAGAGTGTCATAGGGGGCTGTGGAGATGGCTCAGTGGTTAAGAGCTCTGCCTGCTCTTCCAAAGGTCCTGAGTTCAATTCCCAGCA
>NW_004949129.1:4146213-4148630 GCF_000317375.1 Microtus ochrogaster | reverse complement strand
TTTTTTTTTTTTTTCGAGAAAGGGTCTCTCTGTGTAGCGCTGGCTGTCCTGGAACCCACTCTGAGGCCAGCCTAGCCTCGAACTCACAGAGATCCATCTGCCTCTGGAGTGTTGGGATTTAAAGGCGTGCACCACCACCGCCTGGCTACTGTTTTGTTTCTTACATTTATAACTCTAATTTATTTTGAGTTAACTTTTGTAGATGATGGAAGAATGGAGCCCAAATTCATTCCTTTTCATAAAAATATTCAGGTGCCCAAGTGCCATTTATTGGGAAAACAAACAAATAAGTAAAACTTACTTCTGTGAATGGTTTTGACACTATGACCATAGACTATAGATTGACCCCAAACCCTCTCTCCCATTTATCTCGGGGTCCTTCTCGGTGCCAGGACTACACTCCCTGGGTTCCTGGGTTCTTACATTGTTTGGGAATGGGATGTGTGAATTCTCCAACTTTGATTGCAGCTAAAGCCATTTGCACACGCCTTTAATCCCAGTACTCAAAAGGCAGAGGCAGGCAGATCTCTGTGAGTTCAAGGCCAGTTTACTCTACGTAGGAAATTCCGTGACAGTCCGGGAGGCATAGTGAGACTCTGCTCCTACCTCCAGAATGCAGCTGCAGAATACCAGCCTTAACCCTAACCATTTTCTTCATTCTATAAGATGAGTCTGTAATTGTTTGTTATGTCATTCCCTCCACCGTTCCGTATTAAAATCTTTGTGCTAGATGTACATTGCAATTAAACAACTCCAACGAACTAATAAACTGTAAGGAGAGAATCTGGCACCCTCTGTATTGTGAGTTATACTGCTTTAAGCATAAAAACTTAGAAGCCTCTTTTGAAGCCACATTATCTGGGTTCGAATACTGGTCCTGTCATTCCCTAATGAAATGATCTGGAACCGTTAACAACTTAGCCAGTTCCTGATCTGTAAAGTGAGATAATAATCTTAGCTTCACGTAGCTGTTGTGGGGGCGTCCCCATTGGTGATCCCTTCCACGTCTGTTTGAAAAGGGCTTACTGAAGGGGCGGTGGTAGCGCACACCTTTAATCCCTGGGCACTCAGGAGGCAGAGGCAGGAGGTTCTTTGTGAGTTTGAGGCCAGCCTGGTCTATAGAGTGAGTTTCAGGACAGTCAGGGCTACACAAAGAAACCCCATCTAGAAAAAAAAAAAAAAGAAAGAAAGAAAAAAAGGGGGGGCAGGCCGGGCCGGGGGCGCTTACTGGCCGCTAGATACGGTGTTATGGTGTTGGGTTCTGCTCTGGTTCACTCGGTCAAGTCCAGCAGAAAGCGAGTTGGTGAAAGTCTGAGGCGCACACCTTTCTGCCCCATGCAGCCGCATTCTATCCTCCCCTACCCTTAGAGTCCTGTTTCCGGACCAAAGCAGCAGCTACGTGGCGGTTCACCTGACCCAGAATGAAAGTTTAGACAGATGGCTCTGTGGCAGAGATCCTTAGACCTGAGAGCAGGCAAGGCTTCCTGAGCGTTGAGCACCCTCTAGCGTCTATCTATGGTATCGCCGGCAAGCCCCAAACCGTCCCAAAGATACATGGCAGAATTTCTTTGATCTGTTAACTTAGAATTAATTACTTGGAGCTCAGTGGCTTTCAGGTCCCCGTTGCAAATCAATATTGAAAGCTTAAAAAAGAACACTACCAAGTATATCTGAGCACTAACGATGTCCCAGACCTTGAGTTAATTGACTTAATTATGGCTCACAAGAATGGTTGGCTATGTAGGCCATATACACACCGTATAGAAATGAAGAAACTGGGCTAAAGATATAGCCGAGTTAGTAGACTACTGCCTACCAGTCACGAAGACCTGCCGTCAGGTCCCAGCACCGTATAAACTGTGTGCTTACAATCATAGCACTGGGTAATAGAGGTAGGAACACCAGGAGTTCAAGGGCATCTTAGGCTTTGAGTTTGAGGTTAGTCTGGGATACAGGAGATATTGCCTCAAAATAACAGAGAGGGAGGGGGAGAAGGGGAAGAGGAGAGAGAGCTGTTGGGAAAGCCAGTAGGAAGCAGGGGTGGAGTTCCACTCAAGTGGTCATAAATTCTTTGGGCTGTTCTCAAGGGAACAACAGCATGGAAAACAAACATAGCGCTAATCAAATTTCTCCTGGCTACTTGGGAAAAATTTTCATTTGAGTAAATTCAAATTTATTCCAAAGCATAAAGTATGGAATGACAGCAAGCCTTTCCAGGTTCATAATGAAAGAAATAAAAACAGAACACTAGGGTTCTAATGTGGTAGTTTTGACTCACTGGTGAGTTTGTAAACAACTTAATGGAAAAATACTAAAGAAAAACAAACTAAGAGCCAGCCTGGTCTACAAGAGCTAGTTCCAGGACAGGCTACAAAGCTACAGAGAAACCCTGTCCCGAAAATAAATAAATAAATAAA
>NW_004949129.1:4140464-4146088 GCF_000317375.1 Microtus ochrogaster | reverse complement strand
AAAATAAACAAACAAAGTAAAATAATGTAGGAGATTATGACTAGCATTTTAAATATTCAAATACAGGGGCCAGAGGGATGGGTTGATGGTTAAGAGTTCTCATTGCAAAAGCCTGGGCTCAGTTCCCAGGGCCCATGTCAGGTGACTCACAATGGTCTGTAACTGCAGAGGATCGAATGCTCTGTCAGATTCTTCAGGCACCAGCACTCATGCGTGCAATCCCACAGTTGCGTATACTGTAAACTAAAATAAATGTTTTTTTTAATTGATATACAGCCAGCCTTGGTGGTGCAAACTTTTAATCCCAGCAGTCGGGAGGCAGAGGCAGGTGGGTCTCTGTGAGTTTGAAGCCAGCCTGGTCTACAGAGTGAGGTCCAGCACAGTCAGAGCTACAAAGAGAAATCCTGTCTTGAAAAACACAACAAAAAAGTTGAGATACAGCAGAGCAGGAAGCTATATTAAAATACACAGTTGATGTGGGAGTGATTTCTTATTAATAAAGAAACTGCCAGCCGGATAAAGAAACTGCCAGCCGGGTGGTGGTGGCGCACGCCTTTAATCCCAGCACTCAGGAGGCAGAGGCAGGCGGATCTCTGTGAGTTCGAGACCAGCCTGGTCTACAAGAGCTAGTTCCAGGACAGGCTCCAAAACCACAGAGAAACCCTGTCTCGAAAAACCAAAAAAATAAAAAAAATTAAAAAAAAAACCAAAAAAAAAAAAAAGAAACTGCCTAGGCCCCTTGATAGGCCAACCCTTAGGTGGGTGGAGTAAACAGAACAGAATGCTGGGAGAAAGAAGCTGAGTCAAGGAGTCACCATGATTCTCCCACTCCAGACAGACGCAGGTTAAGATCTTCCCTGGTAAACCAGCTCGTGGGCTACACAGATTAATAGAAATGGGTTAGGTCAGTATGTAAGAGCTAGCCAATAAGAGGCTGGAACTAATGGGGCCAGGCAGTGTTTAAAAGAATACAGTTTCCGTGTAATTATTTCGGGTAAAGCTAGCCGTGGGGGCGGCTGGGTGCCGGGGAAGCAGCCCCGCCGTTCCTATTACAACACACAGTAACCTAATTTCTCTGTAACCCAATTTTTCTTTTTCTTCTCTCCCCCAAATAATTCTTCCCACTTCCAAATAACATCCCACTGGTGATGAGGTTTCATGAAATGATTTTTTTAATGTATGAGTGTTCTGTTGTGGTAGCCCACAGGTGACTCAGTTTCCATCTGGAGTCTTTTCTGATTTGTAAATCAATTGATTTCAGGCTTGCCTGCTCTGCCTGCATCCTTGAGGGCTGAGAAACTGCTCATGAAGCCCATGGGAAAGAACACATTATCTACTGCAGCCTGGGGAATGCCAGCCAGGAGCACCTCCAGATAGAAGAAGAAACTGCCTGCTCAAGGACAGGAATGGCCGGGCGGTAGTGGCACACACCTTTAATCCCAGCACTTGGGAGGCAGAGACAGGCGGATCTCTGTGAGTTCGAGACCAGCCTGGTCTACAAGAGCTAGTTCCAGGACAGGCTCCAAAACCACAGAAAAACCCTGACTCGAAAAACAACAAAAAAAAATATTCAAGGACAGGAATGGCCTTGTGGTCAGATACTGACTGGTTGTCTGTGCTGTGCTTTGTTCTGCTTTTGTATTTAATCAGGCTCTGAAATAAACCCTGGGCTGCCCAGTGTAAGCAGTCCCCCAAATATACTCTGTGTTTTCTGTCTCAATTTCTTTCAATCTGACATTTCTTTAGCCTGAGCGCCCACCTCCAGATACCCTAGCTGGGTATATGCCAGAAGAGGGCATCAGATTCTATTGTAGATGGTTGTGAGCCACCATGTGGTTGTTGGGAATTGAACTCAGGACCTCTGGAAGAGCAGCCAGTGCTCTCAACCACTGAGCCATATCTCCAGCCCTCATGAGATGATTTTTGAGGGCCACATTTAGTCCACACCCTGAGTAAACACTGTCTCTGGCATATTTTCTTTTGGCCAGGGCAGGAACTGGGCTTTCCAGCCCAGCATAACACTCCAGGCCTGTGGAGGCTGCTGATAGGTGGGGGGGGGGGACTGCTAAATTCATGGCCTGTCACTCTCCACACATGTATGTATGTTGGACACCAGCATAGATATAGATGGCTTCTCTGTTTGTCCTCTGATAGCTAAAAGCCGGGCAGTAATGGTTAATTGTGTGTGTGTGTGTGTGTGTGTGTGTGTGTGTGTGTCAACTTGACACAAGCTGGGGTTGCCTAGGAAGAGGGAACTTGAATTGAGAAAATGCCTCCATGAGATTGGCCTGTGAAGCCATTACTTATATTGTTCTAATATTAAATAAAACTTAGGAGTCAGATATTGAGGTAAAAACCTGATTGATCAGAGACGCAGCAGAGAAGTGACCAGTGACCTCTCCCTTTCCTCCATCCAAGAGGACCCACGGATCTTGCTAAGCCCCCTCCCTATTACTTCCTGTGTCTCTCTACATGTCCTCGATCTTCCAAAACCTCTATGGCTAATTGTGTTCAGCTAGTAGCTTGCTCCACCCTCTGATTCAAGGTAAACTTTATCTTTGGTCCTAGGATTGTCAGAGTGTGATCACAAAATCCCACAACAGGCCTGTAATCAAGTTGATGGGACATTTTCTTGATTAATGATTGATGTGGAAGGGCCCAACCCACTGTGGGCCATGCCATCCCTGGGCATGGCAGCTCTGGGGGTGTATAAGAAAGCGAACTGAAGCCGGGCGGTAGTGGCGCACGCATTTAATCCCAGCACTTGGGAGGCAGGGGCAGGTGGATCTCTGTGAGTTCGAGGCCAGCCTGGTCTACAGAGCGAGTGCCAGGACAGGCTCCAAAGCTACAGAGAAACCCTGTCTCGAAAAACAAAGAACAAAAAACAAAAAACAAAAAAAAAAAAGAAAGCGAACTGACTGAGTCATTGAAAGCAAGAGCCCCAGTAAGCAGCAGAGACCTCTGTGGTCTCTGCATAGTTCCTGCCTTCATGGCTCCTGCCCTGCTTGAGTTCCTGTCTTGACTTTTCCTCAGTGATGGACTGAGGGTTGGCTGTGTAAGCCCAGTACACCCTTCCTTCCCTAAGTTGCTTTTAGTCATGGTCTCTGTCACAGTGCTAGAAAGCAAAGTAGACACTGGTGACCTTCTGATGGCCAAAGAGAAATAGAAAAAAAAAGGAAGAAAGAAAGAAAAAATAAAAGAAAAAAAGTGGGGGTATCAAAAAGGATGCATGCTGGACCACATGGTCTTTTCCCCCACGATAAGGGCCTTTCATAACTCTCTCAAAGGAGACTGAGATCAGTCACAACATCCACTGTGAGTCACACATGGCTAGAACCCTGTCTCTCATAGGTATCTTGCTCTAGCTTCTAGCAGACACCCTATAGGCACTTCAGAATATAGCAGACCCCGACTGTTTCTGCTGGCTTCTCTGGCCATGACCTTTGGTTCTCTGCACTGACCACATCAGCGTCGTCCTAAATGATCTCTCTACACCTGCTTTTGCCCACCCAAGTACACGTTCACACAGCAGAAAGATCTTCAAAACTGTCCGTGTCCAGGCTGGAGAGATGCTCAGTGCTTAAGAGCGGGGACTTCTCTTCTAAAGGGCCCAGGTTCAGTTCCCAGAATCCACATGACAGCTCACAACCATCCAGTTGCCCTGTTTGGTCCTCCTGAGGTAACACACGCACGCACACACACACACACACACACACACACACACACACACAATACCCATAGGTATACAAAGGCAAAACACCTATACATATAAAAATTAAAAAATAAATAAAACCCAAACCTCTATGTCTTCCATTACACTCAAAATAAAATCCCAATGCCTTCCTTGGTCTCCAAGGTCTAAAAGTCTGGCTTCCATCGAGTCTGTGTGTCATGTTTCAGGTAAACAGAGCCATGTAGCAACACCTTGTTTCCAACAAAAACAAAGTAAATGAACAACTGAAAAAAACAAAGGTACAAATATAAGCGCACTTTAGTAAATTTCTAGGAATTATTCAGTAAATTGATGACCTATGCCCTTGATGCTGTCAAGAAACAGTGACTAGCCTTCTAACAAACAAAGAAACAAACAAAAAAAGAAGTAAATAGATCAAGAGGAAAAGGATGAAAAATCTGACCTTTGAGAGTTTCTTCACAAACTCTGCACACCCTGGGCAAGCTATGTGCCACTGAGCCGCACCCCAGCCCCTAACACACTTTAAACTACAAGACAGCAAGGGACATAGCCAAAGATGGGTGGCCATAAAGGAACGTGAGAGGAGCGTGAAGCGTAGACAGGTCATTTCACTAGGGATGTGTACCAGTCCAGAATGTGGGACATACCCAACATCGGAGCTTCAACATACATGAAGCACAAAGGAGTGACAGAACCGAGAGCAGTAAAAACACAAATCCACAATTTTAGGCAGAAATCCCATGCATTTCACTCGGCAGCTAGTAAATGAAAATCAGCAAATACGTAGAAAATTTTAACAAAATTTTCGAGTAAGTCAATAATGTTAACATACACAGATCCTAACATAACAGAAGCAGAATGCCTGTTTGTGTCAGGGGCACACCCACCAAGAGAGTCAGAAACTACCAGGGTCAGGGTTCACACTACAAACCCAGTACTGGGAAGGCCTAGGTTGAGACCGGCTGGTGCCACCATAGTGGGTTCCAGGCCAGCCAGTGAAATCTTGTCTCAAAACCAGAAAATGGACAAACACATAAAACCAGACCATAAACCTGCGCTGGGGAGCTGAGGTTGGGAAGTGGGGGGTGGGGAGATGACATGGGAGGACCAGGATCAAGGGTAGCTCGGGCTACTTGGAACCAGCCTGGACTCCATAAGACCCTATCCCAAATATAAATAAATAATAAATAAATAAATAAATAAATGAATAAATAAATAAATAATGGTTTTTAGTAATCTTTCTTTCTTTCTTTCTTTCTTTCTTTCTTTCTTTCTTTTTTTTTTTGTCTGAGACAGGATTTCGTTGTGTAGCCTTGGATTTCTGAAGAGACTTGGGTGTATTCTGAGTGTGTATATCTCTTCTTAGGTGGGGTTTTGGACCTAGCGTCTTCCAACAAATCTGTTCATGGGCTGGGGTCAGCTCTCTAGGTAGAGTGCTCACCTCTCAAACAGGAGGCCCTGAGTTCAGAACCCCTGGAGGATCCTGGGGCTTGCTGGCCAAGCGGTTCAATGGGAGACTCTATCTTAAAAAAAAAGAAAAGAGAAGCGCCTGAGAAAGATGCTCCAAATTGACCTTTAACCTCCACACCAGCAGGCACACGTGCACATTTGCATCTTTGACACGAACATATAAACAAATAAACTTGTCTATGTGTCCTTACTAAAGATAATTTGTTCTCTATCTCCCTCTCTCTTTCCCTCTTTCTCCTGCCTCTGTCTAAGGTTCATCTATTTTATTAATCTTTTCAAAAAGTCTTTGGGGGACCGGTATGTTACTCAGATGGTGGAATGCTTGCCTAGCATGTATGATCTGAATAGAATTTAAGACTGTAACACAAGGCCGGGCGGTGGTGGCGCACGCCTTTAATCCCAGCACTCGGGAGGCAGAGGCAGGCGGATCTCTGTGAGTTTGAGACCAGCCTGGTCTACA
>NW_004949129.1:4136247-4140364 GCF_000317375.1 Microtus ochrogaster | reverse complement strand
CTGTAACACAGCGCAGTGTGTGGACATTTGCAGAGGCATCGCGGCATTAAGTACTCATACTAGGAAAATTAAATCCCAGCATCACACAAACCTGGCGTGGTGATTCACACCCCGGCACTCTGCTGTGCCAGATGAAAGACTCAAATGTACTTAACATACTGAACTGTACAATTAAAAAATCTAGTAGCCAGGCAGTGCTGACACACGTCTTTAATCCCAGCACTTGGGGGGCAGAGGCAGGAGGATCTCTGTGAGTTCAAGGCCAACCTGGTCTACAGAGCGAGTTCCAGGACAGTCAAAGCTGTTACACAGAGAAACACCCCCTTTAACCACCCTCCCCCACACACCAAAAAAAAAAAAAAAAGAAAGAAAGAAAGTTAGTTTGCTGATTTTTCCAGAGGCCCCAAGTTCAGTTCCCAACACCCACATCAGGTGGTTCACAAGTAGCAACAACTTCAACTCTAGGGTATTCCATCTTCTGGACCCTGTGGGTACCACACTCACAGACATACTGTGAACACACATGTTCACACAACTAAGAAATATTTCTTGGGGCTGGAGAGATTGCTCAGTGGTTAAGAGCACTTGGTATAGCAGAGGACTTGGGTTTTATTCCCAGTACCCACATAGTGTCTCACAACCATCTGTAACTCCAGTTCCAGAAGACCCAGTGCCCTCTTCTGACCTCTGAGAGCATCAAGGATACGCACGGCACAACACTCATACACATAAAATAAAATAAATAGATCTAAAAACAAATCTTAAAACTTTGTAAATAGGCCGGGCGATGGTGGCGCACGCCTTTAATCCCAGCACTCGGGAGGCAGAGGCAGGTGGATCTCTGTGAGTTCGAGACCAGCCTGGTCTATAGAGCTAGTTCCAGGACAGGCTCCAAAACCACAGAGAAACCCTGTCTCAAAAAACAAAAAAAACAAAACAAAAAAAAACAAAACCCAAAAAAACAAACAAATCTGTATAAAAAAAAAAAACTTTGTAAATAGTTAAAAAGAAATATTTGTGTGTGTACGTGTATGCATGTACGTGTGTGTTTGTGTGTGTACATGTATGTATGTACGTGTGTTTGTGTGTGTACATGTATGTATGTACGTGTGTTTGTGTGTGTACATGTATGTATGTATATATGTGTGTGTGTGTTTGTGTGTGTACCTGTATGCATGTACATTGTGTTTGTGTCGGCGAAGGACAGAGGTTGGTGTTGAGTGTCTTCCTCAATTGCTTTCCAGCTGTTTTTTGAGACAGGGTCTCTCACTGAACCTGGAGCTAGCTCATCGACTTTGCTAGACTGGCAAGCCAGAGAACCCCAGAGATTTTTGCCTGGATCTGTCATCCTACGACTAGAATTATAGGAACAAACTGCCCAAGCTTGTCCCAAGGTGCTAGAGGTCTAAGTCCTGTCCTTAGAGCTTAGTCAGTCAATATTTTACCAACTGAACCATCTCCCCAGCTCTCAGGGAGCAATTTTTGTTGTATTTTACCACTTTTTTTTTTTTTTTGGTTTTGGTTTTTGAGACAGGATCTCTCTGTATAGACCTGGCTGTACTGGAACTTACGCTGTAGTGCAGGGTGGCCTCGAAATGAGAGACCCGCCTGCCTCTGCCTCCAAAGTGCTGGGATTAAAGGCGTGCACCACCATTGCCAGACTTTACACCAATTTCAAATGCATAAAACCTTCCAATGCACTAGACTGACTAAATAATCTTGGTCAACAATTCTGGACACTGGGAAGAATGAAGAACAACGGCTTCTCTCAGACCCTCCTGGGGGAGCTAGATTGGTCACCTTCTTCAGAAAACTGAGTTTCTAACCCCTGCCCTGTAACCCAGTACTTCCTGTCTCTTAAGTGGAGGTATCCATCCAAAAAACACATAGGCAGAGGCCAGAGAGATGGCAAAGCAGTTAAGAACACTGACTGCTCTTCCAGAATCTGAGTTTGAGTCCTTGCACCCGCACTGTGGTCCCTAACAGTCTATAACTCCAGCTCGGGGAACACAAAGCCCTCTTCTGACCTCTGTGGGCACCAGGCAAGCACACAGTGCACAGATATACTTACAAGCAAAAACACCCCACCCCCAAAAAAAAACCAGAGACAAGAATACTTCTGAGCATGTTTTTCATAACAGTATAGAAATAACCCAAAAGTTCAGCATGACCTGATGGATAAATAAATTGTGATGTAGCCTTTCAGTGGCCTATGGCACAGCAGTGAAGTGAGGGTAATTGTCGATTAGAACCACATGGAGAAGCCTCACGTCCCATATTGAGCAAATGAAGCCAACAGAAAAGAATACAAACTCATGACTTTATTTTTGTGAAGTCCAAGGACAGACAACAGTAGTCTAAGATGACAGGGTGATGTTTACTTGAAGGGTGATGACGGAAGGTTGTTGATTGGAAGGGGCCACAGGTGCACCTTCTGGTAGGCTGTAGGCACCATCTACATCGTCACTATGCTGATACGTAGTGTCCTTTATTGCATGTGCACCAGATACCGGTAAAAAGTACCGAAATGAAAAATTAAAAATAGGCATGATCATGGAAGCAAAATTTTACCTTGTTAGCTGGGCATAGTGGCAAATGTCTTTAACCTCAGCACTCGGGAAGCAGAGGCAGGGGGATCTTTGTATTTGAGGCTAGCATGATCTACAAAGTGAGTTCCAGGATAACCAAACACAGAGAAAATTTGCCTCAAAAAACAAAACAAAACAAAAACACACCTCCTTTTTAAAAAATCAAACCAAGTAAGGGCCACATGAATGCTCCCAGTCCTAATTTGTCATAAATTGCCACTTTGATGTACCGTTCTTTCAATAATTTAAGAAGGCCATAAATGCAAAACACACTTTTCAACTCACTCCCATTTTATAAAAGCAGAAACTGAGACCCAAAGAGAAGAGAGCTAGGTGTGGTGGTCAGCTCTGGAAGCCCAGGAGTCTGGAGGCTGAGGGAGAATTGCCTTGAGTTCACAGCCAGTCTGGGTGACTTAATTAACTTCAGGCCAGGCCAACCTGGGCTACAGTGTGAGACTCCCACATTAAGATGTAGGGATGGGGGAGAAAGTGTGGAGTCTGAAGTCTGACAGCAAATGGCAGAGCCAGGCCTGGAACACAGGGGACTGGCCTTCTAGACAAAGGCTGGCCAGAGGAGGCTGGACTGAGTCCCACTGAGTCCCATGCTGGCTGAGGATTTGTGGAGCGGCAAACTTGTGATGTCATCTTCAGCTACACAGAGTTTCAGTCCAGCCTGGGCTACTTGAAGAGGCAGGAGAAGGAGGCAGTGGAGGAGGGAAAGGAAGAAAGGGGAAAGCAACCAAAACCTGAGAGGCCAGGCTGCTGTTTGTAAACCAGACCGCTGGGAGTTGGGAGCCTGAAACTCAGGCTAGTTAAACAGAGAAGTTGGAGCCACTGTTTGGACCTCAAAGTAAATTCTTTAAAAAGTTCAGAATTGCAGGGTTAAAAATGCAAAGAAGTCTCTGGAGTTGGTGTGGTTAAGTAAAGCTTCTAGCTTCTCTCTTTGACCTTGGCCAAGGTCGTTTCCTGTGATGTACTGTTTATACAGTAGCAAAGAACTCCTCTTATGGACCTGGAAAAAAATAATTTCGAAGAGTGGGCAGATGTTCAGCCCGGTGCTGCCCTCCCGACAGGAGCGGCTGTGTCTGCTTCTGCTTGGAGGGTGAGTAGTCTCTAGCTACAACAGGCCGGGGTGGGAGGATGGGAGGTGTGGTGGGGGAAGGGCAGAGGAGGATCCTACTCCCAGACTCTGTCCTAAAGGGCTGTCGGTCGCCTCCCGCCCAAGGTCTGCACTTTCTCTTCCGTTAAGGGCACTTCGGGCCTTGCCCCTCCCTCTCACATTCCCAACTTCCAAGGACAACTTGTCGCTGGCTTCAGAGGACTGCTCGCTCTGCCTGAGGCTCCCAGCTCGGCCGCTTTTTAAACTAGGTTCCTTTTGTCTATTTCTGCACTTGACAATTTCTCCCCGAACTAACTTGAATCTATTTTTCTTGTCTGTTATAGTCTCTCTCTCTCTCTCTCTCTCTCTCTCTCTCTCTCTCTCTCTCTCTCTCTCTCTTCCCCAACTCCTCATCTCTTGCCTCTTATTC
>NW_004949129.1:4079014-4136147 GCF_000317375.1 Microtus ochrogaster | reverse complement strand
CACACACACACACACACACACACACACACACACACACACACACACATCCTCTTCTTTCTCCTAGCCATCTCTGCGTTTTCTTGCTGGCTCTGGCCTGTCCTTGGCACCTCCTGGCCACCCGCTGATCCGACGGCACCCAGGGCGGTGCAGTCTACTCCGGGGAAGGAGGCTCCGGGATGATCCCCGCGGCCCCGCGGCCCCGCGCCCCACACCCACCGGCGGCGCCACGGAGACGTTGGATGCTCCTGAGCCCCCAGCGCCATCGGCGCCACCGCCACAGATGCACCGTTCACGAGGCCTCAAAAGGGCGGTGGCGGTGGCCCGGGGCCGACTCTCGGATGGCCCAAAGCCGACGCTCGGGTAGCCTGAGGCTACCCTTGGTCCCTAGACACCTCAGGGCCCCCGCAGCCTATGGAGACGCTCGGAGAATGGAAGAACCGCGCGTTCCGAGAGGTAGGTGACACGGTCCCCGCCCTTGCGCTCATCAGGGGCAGGACCGCGCGCGGAGGAGAGCCAGGAGTGGAAAGGCCGTCTTCGGCCTTGTGATCTGGTGGCACGAACTTCGATCACCGACCAATAGTGACCAGCGCGGGCGGCCACAGATTAACCTTGAGCTCTAGACCAACCTAAGTGACCCGTGAGACTTCAAGGACACGCTGAACCGCCTGGGCCTCCCCACTCTGTGGCCCAACTATCCCTCGGCAACGCGGGTGTGTGGGTCCAGGGTCTCCTCCCCTCGTCCTACCGCATCTCCATCTACTCTCACAAGCCTGAACTCCAACCTAAGGCGACAGGGGTGATCTGTCCTAAACGGCCTCACTGTGGAAATTGCTTAGGAAAAAAATGGCCATTCCCTATACGATAAAAATGAAACCCTTCTGTGTGGGTCCAGGGTGGGAGCCCCGAGGTGCAGAGTTAGCGTGCACTCTCTCTAGATGCCCCCCTGGAATGAATGGAAGAAAGCTGGGAACAGAGGGGTTCTTGCTTCGTTTTTATTTTTTGAGGGGCTAGGAAAAGATCTAGGTCCCTTTGCTTCCGAACAGCGGGCTTTAGTGAGACTCGGGTGGCCTCCTGCCTTGGAGAGCAGGGATCTAGATGCCGCCATCTTACTTAAAGCTCACACCATAGACACACTGCGTGTGCATGAGGATTTTTTTTTTAATAGAAGGACTTGTCGTTTACTGGACAAGGTTGGGGGAGGATTGCAATCTATAGGTATGGTTTGTGGGATCAATACCAAAACCATTGTAAGTTCGAGAAGGCATGTAGAGAGAAAGCGTAGAGAGGCTGTGCACCCACGGGGTCATGTGGCATCTCTGAGGAGTCACTACACTTGCAGGAGTTAGGAATTCCATAAGACAACAAGCTACCCATTTCAAAATAAAAAGCAGGATTTGTCCAAACACGACAAAGAGACATGAAACCACATGCTCCCTGTTATGTTGTGCTAAGTAACCAAAGTATCAGTCGCTAAACCTGGGTTTACCTAAGTACCTCCCCTTTCCCCAAATAGGACAGTCTACAATGGATTTCACATGTGTGCTCTGTGCTACACGTGGTAGCATGCTGCCCCGGGCTGGGCTTTCCAGAAGAAACAGAATCAAAGAGGAATAATGGAGGATCCGGGCTTCCCAAGCGCCAGGTTCCTACATTTGAGCGCATTTTTACTCCTTCTAGGAAAGAAAGACTTTTCCTGATATTCTTTCAAAATCTTCCTGGGATCCTGGGACCAATGCGCCTGCCTCTTCTTGCACTTGGTTCCAAGTCCAGAGACAAACCAGCAGGGATCAAATGAAGCTTCCTCCACCGCCAATTATATTGCTCTGAGTCCCCCGCTCTTTAGGAGAGTCCCGTACTTTGCCTACTTTAGAAAACACACACACACACACACACACACAAGTCTTCGTCGTAGAAAGAACCTCCCTCTACTATTCTATAGTTTGCAACACGGTCCTTCTACTAATTATAGCTGCCTCTCCCTTCCTTTCACCTCAGAAGGCACTGGTCTCATGTAAGGAGTGACTTTGGGGGCTGAGAACCTAGTATCAGACACAACTTAATAAAACATTGGATTTCAAATGCTACTGGGTTAGGGAGTTTGTTGTAATCCATGGGATTCTCCTCCCAGATTTCCTCTTCTCTTTCTCTCCCTCCCTGATTTTGTGTGTTTCCCTTCAAATATAGAGAAACTGAAAAGGCATGGCCTTTCCTGGCTTGGTGAAAGGGTACAGAGGGAAAGGAAAGGCCATGTGACCCATGCAGGCAGCAACCTGAGAGATGCCAAAGACATTGAAGAAGACCCTGCCCTCCCAGACTTAGAAATTATTTGATTCTACAATCCCTCTCCCAAGGGCGAGCAGCATCTCATTCCTCATGAGGAATAGGATCACAGTTTCTCCAGTTTTCAAAACCGGGAGAAAAAAAAATGTAGGTATTCAGGTAGCCCAATGTGTCTACGGTTTGGCCAAGAGATCTGGGCAGACAGAAAAAGGCATCCTGCGTGAGGGCTGGGTGGAGCGGTGGGGGTGAGGAGTGTGGAAAGAATCCCCACGGGAGACAGGACCTGGGGGCCCACATGCTTGTTCTGCCTAGCTATTCCAATGGTCCTCAGTCCCCAAACCCAGTTGAAACGATAAATCATAAACATTGGGGATTATATATCCACACTCATGATCTGCTTACATGCCCAGACTCCTCCTGAGAGCGTTGAGGGAGAATGGGTGTCCTTGGCTGTCTTGCAACTTTCCACTCGATTTGGCATCGTAGAGGGGAGGGACCCACTTGAGCTTCCAAGCCTGGGGGGTCTCAGGACTAGAGTCTAAGGAACTAAACCACATGGCTACAACCTCTCATTTCTCTTCCCCATACCCTATCTCCTGCTTCCCCACCCGGGCTTTCTCAGAAAGTGAAGTGAAGCTTTCTTTGTAAAATAGTGAAATCCCATAATGTCGGAGAGTTTCTGATTCCTTGAACTTCAGCTTAAGAGCCCCTCTCTGAACTGCTGAAGGCAGAGTGTGTCTGGGAATGTGGGGCCACACATGGTTAATGGCTATAGCTCTTCACTACCCTACCCCACCCTTTTCGGTGGGAGTTCTGTGTCTAACCAGGTCACCTTTAGGTACTGTGTCCCACCGGTAATCAAAGGACAAAGCACCCAGGGCCAAAAATTTAGGTCTGGAATTCCAGTGTCCTCTTTCTCAGGAAGATGTCAATTGGCTGTTTTCCCCCCTTTCCTTTCTCCCCTCTCTCTCCAGCCACATTTATTAGGAGGAGAGCTTTTCCCTGGCGGGGGCAATTAAGCAAAGCGGGCCCTGGCTTGGGGCTGGTCTAAGTCTCTCCTGTCTCCCGGTCTTCCTCTTAGGAAGCACTTCCGGACTCCTATTTCAGTCCCAATCTCTGCTGCCCTGGAGAAAGGAGGGGGTCTTAGCCTAAAACACCCACATATTAGATGATGACGACAGAAAAATGGGTTCAAGCCAGTGTGGGCTTCAGAGGGAGAGAGACATTTTGTAAAAAGCCTCTCAAAGATAAAGTTATCCCTTGGCTTGTAGCCAGGGTGGTGCTGAAGACTGGCGGGATACTTAGGAACTCCTTCATGAAGAGAGAAGTCTGTAGTCATATACTTCACTTTTAAAAGATGATTAAAGTGGAGACCTTTCCAATTTCTGTACTTACCTCTTCTTCAGTCTGGTCCTTCCTTGGTCCAGGGATGGCAACTTCAGGACTCCAAGGTTAGCTAGAGGGATCAAAAATCCCAGCAGCAATTTTTTTCTCTCCTGGGCTGGGCGAGAAGTCTATTTTTATGCTTTTCTTCCTTGGCTCCTGGTGGGACCAGGTATCCCTGGAGTTAGGTTATGAAGGGGATGGAGGCCTTGGCATCCCTCCCCAGACTCTGGTGCCCGCTGCTAGCGATGAAGGTGCATTAATGGGACTCAGTGGGGAATGCACACTCCCAACAGCGCAGACACCCTTGGGGCTCAGCATCTTCCGGCAACTTCACTTTGGGCTAAATTGCAGTGCTATCCTCCGGTTCTGCAACTGTGGTGGTGATGGTTGGGGAGGCAGGACAGAAAGGCCACTAGATAGAGAGGTGGCCAAGCATGTGAGCGGCATTCTCAGAGTCAGGAGAAGGGCTGGTGGGTCACTTTGCGATTGTGCTCTTAGTTGGTCACCACCATCGCAGATGAAATCTGAAAGTCAGAGAAGGGTCTAGACGGGAGCCCCAACAACCCGGAGCTGGGAACAAGCACTGACATCAGGAAGTCATATTTAAGGGGTGAAGAGAGGTCTCAATTACGCAGATGCTTTCCTCAAACGCTGCAATGCCAATGGCCTGCAGACGAACCTCTATCCCCGCCCTCAGGGACCAGAGGAGATGCAAGCACTTGAGGAGGCTCTGTCCAGATTTCACACAGACTAGAAACTGTGACTCAGTACCAACCAAGTGGGACCTCACTGCTTGATGACCCAGCAATCTTGAGAACCAGGGCCTCCGCTCCCAGGCTCCCTTAAAAAAAAAAACAAAAAACTGAGAGAGCGCCTGGATCTCAGCTCTGCTGAATACTTCTCCGTCCTTAGGAACAATTCACTTGCATCTCTCCAGGCCAGAGGTGCAAGTAGGAACTCCCCAGGGGCCCCGTCTCATTTCCCAGCTCTGGGGTTCTTCTTTCATTTGCCACCATCATTAACAAACACTCTTGCAAAACCCCACTAGGTACCTAGCAGAGGGCAGAGGGCCACTCCCATCATCTGGAGCTTGCCAAATAATCAGAGAACATTAAGGAGCCAGAGGAGTTGTAATGGGGTGGTTTTGGAACGTGGGGGCGCTGATGATGTAATTGACCTCTGGGCCCTTAACAGAACCGCATTTCTGTTAAGCGCCACCTTTGGGCCCCCATCAAAATCCGGGCTTTGGTCACTTTAGCTGTCCATAGCTTTCAAACTCTCTGCTCCTGTCCAGCGCTTCTTCCTCTTCTTTCTCTTTCTTTGACTGTCCTTGAGTAGCGTTTCATTTGGTTTTATCTTTATCAACCTGTCAAGGACCAAAATAACTCATTTTGGTCACGATCATGAGAAGCACCATACTGGCTGTCTAGGTTCAAGGGTTTCAAATTTATCTCCTTTGACCTAGCCCTAAAGTGTGGGGGCTGAAAAATCCCCTGTGGAGCGAACTACGCCCTCAAGAGGAGGATATTTTCAGGGGGAAATGGTTTCAGAAACTTTCTCCTTGGACTAACTCAAGACAAGGCAGTAAATGGCAGAGAGTCCTTTTGGAAGAAAACCCCACAAACCTTCGGTTAGAGATACAAAGACCACAGGCTGTGCATACCCTATCATGAGGCAAGTGTGCAACAACCAGGGTGCTGTAGGTTGCTTTGCCTCCGTCCTAGAACTTTCAGCACCTGTGAGCAGGTGCAGGGAAGGCCAGACGATGGTACCCACATTTTGTTCCCTTTTAATTGGCTTTTCCAAGTCACTTTCATCGTCCTCCTCTGATTCGGTTTTGGTGGCTCCTGTGTGAACAGCAAGGGAAGGGCTCTTACCGTCTTAGGGGGCACTCACTGATACTTTAAAGTTTGATAAAAGACATTGGCTCCCCCACTGCCCTGTGTTTATATAGCACTCATCAAATACCACAGCTCCGGAGGGTTTTAGAACTACTCCTTTCCCAGGTTAAGAGCTGTGTGGATGAGCCAGTCTCTGGGAAATGCTGAAACCAAATATGGTCAGTCTATGCAAGCTTCACTTCTTTTTCTTTGGCTGACAATCTCATCTTTGCCAGATCAACTTTGAAAAGATTCGGGGCTCTGGCATAGTGGCCCGTATCTTTAATTCTAGCATTTGGGAGGCAGGTGGATCTCTGTGAGTTCAAGACTAGCCTGGTCTACATAGTGAGTTCAAAAGCAGACAGAGCTACATAGTGAGATCCTGTCTTGAAAACAACAGCAACAACAAAAACAAAACAGCAGTTGTGTCTGGACTTCCAGGGGAAGCTAGCCTTCCTTCCCTGGGACCCGTGGGACCTGGGCAGTAGGAAAACTTTCCTTGATCTTGGACTGGCTAGAGGCCAGACAGATCAGTTGCTCAGGGGAGAAAAAAACAAAAACAAACAAACAAAAACAAAAAACCCTACTGGAACTCCTGGAAAGGGAAGGCATTCCAGAACCCATCTCCTAGCTGACACCCTGCACTGGAAACCAGGTGTCCTTGGCGACAGAATGTCCTTTGTGTCTCTTTACTGATCTATCCACCCAGTTCCATCAGGGCCCTAACTCTTGCTGGGATTGAAGCTGTGAGCTGAGGTTGGGGAATATCAAACCTGGCTAAAAGAAAAAAAAAAGATTTGCAAATAATATATTTTTCCTCTGGTACTAGGAATTGATCTTAGAGTCTTGTGTATATTAGGCAAGCACTCTGTTACAAAGCTATAGCCCAGCCTGCTCATAAATACTTTTGTTAACTTGTGTGTATGGTTGACAAACAGGCAACCTCTGACATTCCCTAGGGGACCTCCCAGCTTTCCCTCATGTCTTTCCGTGCTGTGGTTTGTTTCAATTTCATCTTCTCCTTTAGCTTAGGAAAATTGTCCTTGCCCCCATCCCACCTGGTTAAATCAACTGCCTAGACTCCCCTAGAAGAAAAGTCGGGCCTCCTTAGAACCTTGGGAGTCAACAAACTTCTTCTCCACCCTCTGCCCCTCCCCGCCAGGACTATGTTCAAACATGTTTAAACAAATGACAGGGTGTGGAGATCACCTGTTTTACTGTGCCTTCTCCCTCCACACACACTTATGCGACTAGCCCACATCCTTCCTGACTGTTCTTCGTTGTCTGTGTGTTTCAAACAGATGTGACGTGGGGTGAGGAGGATGCTAACCCATTCTTAGTTCTGCTCCTTGAGGCTGCCAAACCCCGCAGCTCTGGTGTGGCGAGAAACCAATGGCTAACTGCTAGCTAATAGCATTCAAACCCCTGCCTGAAGATGAAAAGAAAAAGATAAGCAATTTTCTGCCTGGGACAGCTTAAACTGAATAATTGTGACTGTGACAGCCTGACCTAAATGTCTTTAATCAGAGCAGAAGAAATATATGCCCATTCGCTCCCCACTTCACTAATTGAGAAAAGCTAATTGGTGTTTTCAGGAACTTCCGACTGAGGGTCAGAGCCTCTAGTCATCTTTTCACCCCTCCTTGCCCCACCCCTCCCCCAAAGGACTGTCCCCCACCGTGGAGTTGGCCTCTTTCTCAGAGACAATGGGAGGGGCCACTCCAGACCCTCTGCTCTGCCCGCCTTTGCGCCAGAACTTCGGCCCTGAAAAGGACTTGCAGTGATTGGCCAGAAGTTCTTGCCCAGCAGGCTTGCTCCCTTTCGAAGGTCCCTAGACTTGTTTCTGGGAGCCAAGACCTCTCACCGGCTGCCAGGTCAGCACTGCCCCAAATTGGTGAAGCGTGGCTCCCACTGGGCACGTCAGTAAATGGTCCTCCGATGTGGAATAAAGGCCCCCACCAGGCAGAAGTCTTCCCCTAGTTGGAGGGTTTCCCCGGCAGGTGTGAGGCCGAGTTCTTTCTCAAGCACTTTTCACACGCTCTGTTTCACCTCGACCTTCAGCCCCCCTGAATATTTTTCCCATTCATTTTCTATGGCAGGACCCTGCTCATCTCAGTGAAGGCAAAGAACTCATCTTGAAACTCTCCAGACCCCCCACCCCCATCTCATGAGGTCCAGATACTTCAGGCTACTGGGAGTTTGAACCTGAAATGAGCCAGATAATTGCTCCAATTCGCTGTTCCTCATTGAAGAAGTAGTTTACGGGCTGTGAGGTTCAAAGGGCCTCACTTTTATGGACACAGCTCTAAGTCAAAAGAATACATTACACACAGACAGGCTGAGGCTCACGCCCTCCAACCTAGACTGGTTCTCCCAGAACAAAGGAGACTTCCTCTTCCTCCTCTCTCTTTCTCTTCCTTGCTATTAATATTCTCTAAAATGCTCCCTGTTCAGCGGGCATCATATTAAATCCTAGGCCCACAGTAATGGATTATTATAACAATCTCAAGAGCTAAGGCATCCAGCTTTTTTGTAGATGCATAAAGAAAGATATTTTCCAGCCAGGAAGTGTGTGTGTGCATGTGTGTGTATATGTGTGTGCATGCGTGCACGCGTGTGTGAGAGAGACAGAAAGAGACAGAGACAGGGACATAGAGACAGAAAGAGAGAGGGAGGGAGGGAGAGAGAGAGAGAAAGAGAGAGAGAGAGAGAGAGAGAGAGAGAGAGAGAGAGAGGGAGGGAGAGAGAGAGAGAAAGAGAGAGAGAGAGAGAGAGAGAGAGAGAGAGAGAGAGAGAGAGATATTATCCTGGCAAATCATAATGTTCCAAGATATAATCTATAACAGGATGGAAATAAAACTAAGGATGAGGAGACCTTCAAGCTTTGAAATACAGACTATTTTACTAGAAGGCAGATAGCTTCCCCTGCCCTGAAATGGAACAAAGAAGTGTGGCAATTAGCTGGCTAATTCCACGACCCAAATGCTTTCCCTTGAAATGGGCGGATAATGAGGCCCGCAGTATGTTCGCAGCTGAATTCGCCTGATGTCGCTCCATTTCCCCCCTAACTTTTGCAAATCCATTGGGCAATCGCAGTGAGACGCGCAGACGCCAGACGCTGCACGTGGACGCGTGCGCACTCACGCACTCACACACAGGAATGCTGACACACACAGACCCGACTTTATTCTGCCTCCAGAGTCTTTTATGACTCAGCCTTGGGAATGAAAATAGGGTTTGGAGAGAAATAATGTGCCCGAGGCCGGGTGGGGCGCAGCTGTTCCAGATGTGCGCTGGGTAATTAGACGTCCAGGAGATCTGGTGCCCGGCTGGGAAACGTGCGTCCCCTGGGACCAGAGACCTCTGCAGGCACTGGGCCGCGGTCTGTCCCATAGTTGGCTCTTGTCATTTGCTGCCCGGTCCAGGGACTTCTTCACTCCTCTCTGCGGGGATTCTCTGGTCTCTGCCTTAGAAATAACTTTGGCGGATGGTCCCAAAAAAATGGAGACTCTGTCTCCCAGGAAAGAGAATAAAAGGTTTGATGTTTTCTGCCCCACAGTTCTCAGGTCTGCTTAGGACCTGAGCTCAGGTTCACAGAGTCAGAGATCTGCTTAAGGCTCCCTTTGCCCCACCTAGAACTTATACAGTTACTGGTTCTGACTACAAAAGCTCTCTGGCTTTGGTGTGTGTGGAACCTTAAGGCGTTTAGTTTCACAACCTTTTCAATCCCCACTTCCCTGTTCAGTGAGTCTTTTTCTTTTGGTCTCTTGACCTAATATCACTCAGCCAGGAAGGTTAGAAATTGGTTATTTTCTGGGAGGAAGGGGTTGGGTTTGACTTGGCGCTGATTTTTTATTTATTTTTCTCAAGCCATGGTTTTTCTGTGTAGCCTTGGCTGCTCTGAACTCTCTCTGTAGTTCAGGCTGGCCTCGAACTCACAGAGATCCGCCTGCCTCTGCCTCCGGAGGGCTGGGATTAAAGGCTTGGCTCTGAGTCTTTGTTGAGCTTCCCCTGCCTTGACTTTCAATGTTCTAATGGATTGAACCAAGTCTGAAACCCAAAACCCAGGAAACCCCAAATTTGCAACAAAGACAAGCTCTGAAGGTTGTCGTTCTGTAAATGAACGGAATTATGCCTTTTTTTTTTTTAAGCCACTATGTTTGTTGAAGAGAATGGTGGTTATTTGGAATAGAACATTCACTTTTGAGTAGAGGGCACGTTCTCCAGACTTGTTTGATTATTTTTAATTTTTGCTCACATCTTGGCCTTACTACTTAATTTCTCCAGACATGGGGGTGGGGTGGGGCTTCTTTTGCTAGCTGGGGGAGGGAGTTAAAGATGCTGGCTCTGCGCTGTTGCGGGCTGCAGGGAAGATCAAAGGAGATTCCGCTGTCGCAGGCTCTCCAGCGTCGCGGAGCTGTGTAGGGTGGGGGCTGGGGAACTGGTGGAGCCTTTCTTAGCTGTCCAATCCTTTCCCAGCTAGCACTCTTTAATCTTGTTTCTCTTGCTTGGCAGAGGGCGCCAAAGGCGACGCGCTGGCGGCCAGCTCCAAGCCAACCAGGCCCGTAGCGTCCGCAGGAACCTGTCCCTTCTGTTCTAGGACTGGACGCAGTGCTTTGGAGAGGATTTGGCTGTGCGCGCGAGCGCGGATTCAACGCCAGGGCGCCGCCTAGAGGTCGGTCGGGTCCTCGGTTTCTCTCACTAACCGACAACAAGAGTTGCTTGTCCAAGCCACACGGCCAGACTTGCAGAAACAAAACAAAACAAAATTCCAGCTTGGGTCAGGGACTTGGCTTCTGACACCGTTGACTTGTCAGAAACTGCCCCTTCTATGCTCCATATGGAACCTCAGGAAGAGGAAGGGGCCAGAGATTTCTAAGAAGTATTTATCCTCGTGACTCTCACTGAAAGAGTTTCAACATGTCAGTTCCTTTTAAGGATCTTAGATTCTGTGTCTTTGTCCACACCGCTTCTCACTACACACATTGCCCAGCCTTGGCTCCTTCTCCTGTTCACACTAGGACTCTGCTTTAACTTTTAAAGAAAAGGGGGCTATGGAAAAGTTACCCTTGCCTCTTATAGCTTGACTATAGGATTTATAAATAATTTGGAGACTGATGTGTTTTGGGAAACAACTGAGGGCTAATAAGAAGAACTGCCCAAATAGCCTTACTTTATTTAGTCGCACCTCCCCAGTATCCCAGCAACAGTGTGTGTGGCAGGGGACTTGAAAGACACCAGTATCCCTCCCTGCCACAGTCTTCCCTGACCAGGCAGCTCCTTTGGAGATGGAAAAATAATAGGTCAGAGTAGCCTGAGAACCATTGGCCTCCCTGTCCTCTTCCTCCTTCCTCTGTGTCTTCTAGAGAGGGAGAGGCTAATGTAAGTCATGGCGGCTGACACAGGACTTAAGGAAACAGAAATGGAGGATGATGAGGGCTGAAACATAGTGGGGTACAGATGAGTGGAGCTGGAGGGGTCTCCCCATGTCATTTTGAGAAAACGAACATTCCATAGATACAGGAACTTTCTGTCCCAGATGATCTTCCTTCTCGGTGCTGGGAAGCCCCCACAGGGCAGGCCACCACTCTGCTGCTCACCCCTGGCTAACCTGGGACAGAATGAGGCAGCCAATTCAGCTATTCAGATTTTTTTTTAAAAAAAAAGATGGCAAACGATTTGATATTTTCTGAGCCCATTTTTCAAATTTTATTTAAAAAGAAAATCTCCAGCGGTGCTCTGGCAACATTTCCTGGAGGGAGGAAATGAGTTGGCTAGGTCAGAGCTGCACCTGTGGTCTGTGGGGCAGGATACCCCTCCTGGGCCTGCAGCCGAGCCTCAGCCCAGTACCTGAGCAGAGCCCGAGGTAATCACAGCCTTTCAAGCATATTTTGGACCTGAAGCGTTGGTGTTTGTTGATGAATAATTGAGATGCATGGAATCCCTTTGCTGTCCCCCTAAATTCCCTACCCATGTACTCTGGGTAGACAAAGAGGGTAAGAAGCCACTACTGTGACTTCCAATACTCTGGGGCCCCTGGAGAAAGGGATTTTTTTTTCTTCCAGTTAGTTTTGCTGCAGGGCCTTGCTACCAAATCCGGATTCCACGAAATTTTGAAAAAAGCAAACTCTACATCACAGAAAGAGCATTGACAAGTTGAGGTTCATTTACTGGTTGTTTTGATTTGGTTTTGAAGCTTTTAAAAGAGTAGTCACAGAGAGAAGCAAAGGCTGGAACTCGGTGGAGACCAGACACCACTGCAAGCTGTCAACTTCTGCCCTCTCCACAGGACAAGGAGGTCCCTACAGATTTCTCCCCTGGAGCCCCTCACTGCTCAGTCCCCTTCAGGCCTTGAGAGTTTTCCAAGTCTTATCCCCTGTCCTATTTTAGCAAGTACTTGGCAATAAACGGGCGGGGCAGGGCAAAGTTCTAGAAACCGGAGAGCAGAAGACCCCTAAAACCCGCATCAAGCAGACAGACAGTCCAGGGAGTGACAGGAGACTCGGCTGGCTTGGAGGAGTTCAGGGCTCCCAGCTCTGCCTAGGCAGGTTGCTAGGAGCCGCAGCCAGAGCCCTTGATTGGGCTCTGGGCTCTAGCGGCCCTGGTTGGTTTAGGCGTTGGCTTCCAGTCCTGGCCACCGAAGGGCACCGAGACCCGGGAGCCTTCTCTCCACGCGAACAGAGTCTGTGCAAGTTCCTTCGCCTCCTCGTATATTGTTTCCCTCCCCTTTTATCCGCCCCTGGCCGTGTTTCTTTTTAGGACAGAGGGGATATAAACTGTTTGAAGTTCATCAGCACGGTGAAGTTTTATTGTATTTCCAGTCCCCAAGATTTACGCCCCCGGAGGAGAAGCCGGCAGCCAGGCAGACTCCCTCCTTACCTCCGACTTCCAATCCGGACACGGTAGCCACAAGACTGCCACTCGCCTTCGGGTGCAGGGAGGGAGCGAGCTGGGTCCAGCCGGCTCGTTCCCACGCCTGGTGCGGGGGAGCCCCCTCACCGGCTCAGGTAAGTCTCCAGGAGGCCTCTGGCGGCCTGGCATCAGCTGCGGGGGCACCTGTGAGGGTGTGCATTGTGGGACGGAGGAAAGTCGGGGACAAGGATGTAAGCGCAGAATAGAGAACAAAAAAGAAGCAAACTTGTTCTCCTCCTTCCCAAGCCAGGTCCTCAACATCTCCCTTCGTTGTAAGCGCAGATTTAAAGAGTGTCCTACCTGGGGCTGGTAAGCCCTGTGGAGCCAGAGTCCTAGCGTGTAGCTGCAGAGCGACTGTTCCAACCAGACTCCTGCCCCCTTCCAGCCTACCGTTTGTGCCCTAGAATTCCCGATACTCTCTGACTCTGGCTTTCTCTGTCTCTTTTTTTCTCAGTTCTTCTTGGATCTTCTGTCCTGTCTACTCTCAAGGCTGGGGTTGGTGTACAGTTGGAAGATTTGACCTTTCAGAGATGCCTGGGAGTCTGGGTAACCCTGGGGCCCAGGGACTGGCCAGATGGTGAGTGGATGCGAACCTTCCTAGCAGTTTGAAGTTAAGAATCCCTTTTATATGAGGAGCCCTCCAGCCGCGGGTCTGCGCTGAGAGGCCAAGCAGGTATCCACAAAGATGCTGGCTGGCCAGGCTAAGAGCTGGGCCCAGAGCCTTCTTTGGTCAAGGTTCTGGAAGGAGAACCAAAGTTCCTGGAATCCTGGGTCCAGTTCTTCAGATTCTTTGTTTGCTAGCAAGTGGGCTCTGTTAGGAAGAAGCAGAAGAAAACTAGTTAAGTAGAAGTAAACTCTGTGGCCACTCTGGCCCACAGGAGGGCCTCAGGAGCACCCCCCCCCCCAGTGAGCCCTTGACTGGGAGCTTGAACTGGGACTGCTGAGTGAATTAGGTAGTTTCATGTTGTTGGGCCTGGCTTTCTGAACACAACGACATCCAACCACCTGATTCACGGCAGTTACTGCTTCTCGCTTAGCTGGAGGAGTCAGGTAGGGTCTTTTGGGACTGGTCTGTTACCTTTGCAAAATAATAAACAGGTCTGAGGTCCCTCATCTGGGAATGTCCCTCATGAAGAAACCTGGGGAGTCCCTAGGGTGTGTCTGAGAGAGAGAGAGAGAGAGAGAGAGAGAGAGAGAGAGAGAGAGAGAGAGATTGGAGGAGAGGGTGGGCGTGTAAGTATTTATTCTCTTCAAGGACACCTTTAGGAGGGGCCAGGGCTGAACTCTTTTGAAAAGTCAGGTATGGGAGCCAGGGTTTCAAGTTGTAAGCTCCTGTGTCTCCAGTCAAACCTTCCTTGGAAGGTTTCTCAGCTGCAAGGATTTGGTTTTCAATTGGGTTACGTGGGGCCTCTGAGTCTTTGTAATCTTTGGGTGATGGGGGCTGTACCTCGGCAAAACTTTGAAGCTTCTCTAAGGGGCCACTAGTTCCCATCCTGATAGATAGATCAGGATCATTTGTGTCTCAAGTTTGCAGGCCCCCTGAGTCCCTCCTCCTAGGGCCCTCTAGTGGGATAGAACTTACAGAGGCAGTGATGATGGTGGTGGTGGTGATGGGGGTCTTTTCTTTCTCAAACTCTCGTTGGCCCTTTACTGGCTGAACTGGCCGGTGGATTCACACAAGTCCTGGGGCCCCTTGGGCTTAACTAGCAAGAAAATCTAAGCTACTCGATTATTCAGTACAGCCTGGTGACACGGTGGGGCTGGAGCCTGGACAGGGCAAGGCAGTTTTGTCCTCTCTGACCCCAGCCCTTCAAGGCTGCTACTGGCTCCGTGCCCAGGAAAGGAGTTGTTAGGAGGGCTGATGGAAGGGGGACTTGCCAATGCATAGGCTGACTTTTGTTCCTAAACTCTTTCCCTGCTTGAGGCAGAGGAAATGTGCAAAGGGGCCCAGGAAAGAGGCCCCAGCCGGATGGGACTCAGGCGCCAGGCTTATTTAGACTGTAAAGGAGGGTGGGGTGGGGGTGAACAAGAGGCCTCTGCAAGGGCAGACGGTACAGGGAGACCCACTCCCAGATTAGGGGATATTCTGGCTTCAAGTCACTGTCCTGATAAGGAAAGACCCTAAACCCTTTCCTTTAATATTTTCTCATATTCCCTGTGGGTCAAGAGGGTCTGGAATGTCCCTGCTGCCTTACCTTGCTTCTCTTTGGATCTCTTAGAAACCTGCACTAGGAGCATGACCAGAGTCCACCCTTTGGTTCCCCACCCTGGCCACCTCCTCCCAGGAAAAGCGCTGTAAAAAAAAAAAAGAAGAAAGAAAAAAGGGGATGTTAGAGAGAAAGGAGAAAATAAACTCTTTGGAAAGCAGAGAGTTTTACAACAGCCAAAGGTTTTATGGAAGCAATTGTGTAATAGCTTTCTACCTGCTCAGAACCCTTTCCGCTCTGCCTGCCGCCCACCCCGTTTGGCCTCCTTGATCCCTCCTCCCAAAGGACTCAGCCGCCTCCCACTGTCTTGGATATCAGTGGTGGCTGAGAGTTGGGAAGAAGATTACTCAGTCCAGCAGGGCTGGGGCCACTGACCTCTGATATCCTACGAGGGAAGTTTGTCAGAGGTTTAGTTACTTTTCAATTAAGGTCCCTGCTTCGGGCTGTGGAAGCACCCAAGTTTGAACCCCGCTGTTTAGATTGGTGATCCCTGTCTGAAGGTTATTTTGGACAAAGAGTGTGTGTGGGTCCTGGGATCTTGGCTTCCCCTCCAATGTCTAAGGAAACAAGTATCTTCAAACCTCCCTGTGTTCTAGAGTAGGTCTGGGGGTCAGAAGAAGTGTCTCCTGTGCTGGGGGACAGAGACTGGGGACTTCAACAATTTAGTTGTATGCAGCAGTGTGTTGGCGTGACCTCCACAGATACCTGAGGATGGTCACGCTCCGTTTGTCTATTTTTCCTTCACACTTGTGCAAGACACAAGTAATGGCATTTCCACCCCCATGCCCATCACTACCATGAAATAAGTGTCGCACAGTGCCTGCCATCCCTGCAGGTTGGGGCAAGATACGCAGTAAAGGATTTCATGGTTGGATAGCAAAAGTCACCAAATTTCATGACCTCTTCTGGGTCAGTTGGAGGTATTTCCTTCACCTTCCAGGAAAATGTTCCGGTAGGACACCGTAATTGAATCCAGCTTTACGCCACACACATTTATTTGAAGATGAAATATGAATTTTGCTTGAATACCAAATTAAGAGACAAGATTTCAAGTGAGGCTTCCAAATCAGTTAATATTTTAGAGCCAAAATTTAAGACCATGAATTTCCAGAATTTTGTCTTCTCCAGAGGTATGTTGGATTTTTGTTTGTTTGTTTTTAAATGTGCACACCAGCTTTAGGGGCATATTTTTAAAATCAAGAACAGCATCGCCATTAATCTACATATTTCGCAGGGGTTATACATATAACCACATATGCACAAGTAGATCATAAATGCCCGTGCCCAGGCACGTCTAGTATTACAGTTGGGAAGACGATGATATATACTATACACGGATGGAACGGAGCATACTTGAACACTAGGTTCCCCTACAGAAATATTGGTTTGAAGCAGACACGCCGGAGAATTACCTGCTCAAATCCAGCTGCATCAATCTCAGCCCTAGCTTATTAATTAACCACAAACTATCTTCTCATCATTTACTGTTTTCCTCCCCCTCCCTTTTTAACCCCTAGATTTTCTCTTATTACTGATAGAGCCCCACCACCACCACCACCAAAAAGAGCAGGCACTTACTGGCTGGTTCTGCCTCCTGCTCCTCCTTGGTCCTTGGCTGTCCTGGGCCCCAACATGGCCAGGGGCTTTGCTTTCTTCCTCCCTGCTTTTTCCATGCTTCTAACGGAGCTCCAAAGTAAGCCATGACAAGAGGGCAGGGAATACAGGGTTTTCTTTCTTTCTCTTTAGGATTGGGGTGGGTTGCAGAGTAGCTTTACCCCACTGTCTGGTCACTTTTATTAAGTACATTTAGACTCTGGGTTCCAGGGGCCACAATGGTGGGTGCTCTGGCATGGTAGGTACAATTGCCTAAGAAGGAAAGAAGATTTAAGGGGTCCATGGGTTCCCAGAACATCCCAGCAAGGGGGCACCCACCCTGATGACCATGTTGTCATTTGCCTCTGTTGAAGCTGAACTCCAGTTTGAGGCAGCGATTCCCTCTGGAAAGCTTGGCAGCAAGGGTGATTGAGACTCCCTGCCTGCTGCTGCTGCATCTTCAGCTGCAGGGGGACGAGATGGGGTCCAGACTCCAGAGATGAGGGGGAAAGTTCATTTTCTCGCCTTTTGAGAAGGCAGATCTCGCAATCAAACCTGTGTCCTCCACATGGTTACTATCATCCCTCAGCATCTTGAGGAAAAACCAAAACTAATGCTGACTCAGAAAAGAGACATGGGTGTCCTCTTCACCCAGCACTGGAAACCACCAGGGATTAGGAACAACTTCTTAGACACCACACACAAATCTAAACTCAAATGATCATCTCACTTTTGCAGGGCACAAACCAGCAGCCCAAATGTTCTTCCCCTGACTCTTTCCCTAAACTGAAGGGGCTCCTTGCTTCCTCTCTCCTTGTAGAGATTCTGCAGCAAAACCCAGGAGAGGAATGGGGGCCAGGAGGGCAGCAGGCAGAGCCAGAGCCTGCACAGCTTGGGTCTTAAAAAACAGTCTTGGTCTATGGCTTTTCCATAAATAAAACTGCCCCAGCCCACAGCTCATGTGCCCTTTTGGACCCTAATTTATATACTACAGAAAACCATATACCCACCTCGACATGCTTCATAACGTTGTTATTTATGGCAGGGGAGGAGATTTTTTTTTTTGCCTGAAGACTATATTTATTACAGGTAAAACTGATAGCAGACTCCACACATCCAGCAAAACAGGGACAGGTGCTTTGCCCTAAATGTGATTCATTTAGTATCTCCCTGGCAGGTCCGGGAAGCTCCCTTGACTTTCCCAAGCATCCAACCGCTACTTAGAAGAATTTGCATCAGATTTTTGTTTCCCCATTTAGATACTATGGAAAAAAACAGGTCTTCACGTTGCTTGGTTCGGGATCTGCTGGGCTGTCTCTCTCCAAGAGCGTGGGTGGAATTGAAGGGGCCGGCTGGGCGCCAGCATTGATCTTTAAAAAATCATTTTGAAATCGCCATAATGTGAAGAAATATGGCGCTACGCCCTCGTATTTCACACGTAATGACACGAGATGGCTTCATTTGGAAAGACAAGCGGGCGCGAGTGTGTGTGCGTGCGGATCCGCAGCCTTTTTACTGGGCAGAGGGGGTGGTGGCCAAAAAGATATAACCCCAAGTTAGAAAGGGTCCACTTTTTTTTTTCCAAAAGGAGGGTAGGGTAGGAGGAGGTCATGGCTCCAGGAGCAGCCTGTCTAATAAAGGTTCAGAGTCAGAGAACAGTCAAGAAATCTGTCCCTAGTCCTAACACGAGGAAACCAAGCCTGTCTAGGGGCCGGGCTTCCCAGAGCCTCACACCCGGGAAGACGTCAGCACCCAAGCAGAAGCTGCAGAGGCAGTAGCTGGGAGACCCGCCAGGAAGCCAGCCAGTGGCCTCGGGGGAGTCCCTCCGTAGGGCCGCAGAATAGCTGCTAATAAAAAGCACTATTTGGAAGCTCCACGAGAGGATTGGAGGAGGGGGGAGCCTTCGGGTGGGGGGAACGGACTGCTCCTGGGGACTCCGCTGTACTTGGTACTGTCCTATGTCGGCATTTGTACTGTTTCCAGAGCGGCAGTTCTGGGCGAGAAGAGCTGGGAATTTAGCTTGCCTCCTTCCGCTTTTGGAAGGGAAGGAAAGTAACCCGGTGTCCCTTACTGTGCTGTCTGGGGACCCTGTCCCCATCTCTGGAGAGTTCCTTTAATCATTTCTCACATTAGCCCCCCCTCCTCTGGACAGTTTTACGGCCTCAGAGGAAGGACAGAAGAAATGGCCGTGGACCCCATCTCTTCCTAAAGGCCCAAGAAATTTCACGGAGTTAAATAAGACTGGTTAGTCGTGTGAAACTCTTTCATAGACTAGTTACAGGGTCTGGTGAGTCCCTTTGGCCTTAGGCAGGCTCTAATTTCAGACCAGATAATGGTTCTTTGGACACTGGCCCAATTGAATTTCCCTTTCTCCTTTCTTAGCTCCTGAAGGATCAAGAGAAGAGCCTAGTCATGTAAATCTCCCCAAACTGTGCCCTGAACCCCCTCCGAAGAGGATAACTGTCCTATAAAATCCCCAACTTCTTCCCCATCTTTTTACTTCATCTCCTGTGGGTCGCTGTGCTGCTGTTGTTTAATAAACATCTCTGTCAAGGGGAGGGAGGACAGGAAATGAGGGCCTGCGGGGTGGAGGTGGAGGTGTTGGGGGGGTGACAAGACTACCTCCTCTTTAATTACCCAGTCGGGTCTCTCCCGCTGCTCTGAGGCTGAGGCGCTCTTCCTCCCTGTACGCAGGTCCTCCTCCCCCTCCCTCTCCAACCCGCCTGGGGAGAGGGCTCTGCAGCCTCGGTCCCTCTAGAGGCAGCCTGCTGCTTGCCTCCGCCTCTCCTCCGCCCCCATCGCCCCATGTTGAGAACCCCCCTTCCTGCAAAAACGGGAGGGGCCCCGGGCGGCCGGGCAGCTCTGGCTGAGGTTACGTGGCCGCCGGAGCCCTGACGTGATAGCACATTGCATCAGCATAAAACAATCCATCCTGGATATGGAATGCGGTGAGGACGGATGACAGCGAGAGCGCAGCCCCCTCGCCCGATTGATTTATGTCGGAGCTGACGCTTTATCAGGCAGTCCGCAAAACTTTGACCAATCATTTTGCAAGAAGCTCCGAGCCGGGCTGCTCCACTGTACTTTGTTGGCTGAGAAGTTAAGCAGGGGGTGGGGGTGGGAGGGTGGGGGTCTGGGGGGGTCGCGTCCGAAAGCCCTCTACACCGGGTCCGTGTGCCACCTCTCCCTGCTTGGGCGCCGAGGCGCGAGCGCTTCCCTTCCCCCTGCGAGCGCGCGGATAATGTCTGAGAATGTCCATTTCTGGGACGCTTAGCAGCTATTATGTCGACTCGATCATAAGTCACGAGAGCGAGGACGCGCCTCCAGCCAAGTTTCCTTCGGGCCAGTACGCGAACCCGCGGCAGCCGAGCCACGCCGAGCACCTGGACTTCCCCTCTTGTAGCTTCCAGCCCAAAGCGCCGGTGTTCGGCGCCTCCTGGGCGCCGCTGAGCCCGCACGCGTCGGGGAGCCTGCCGTCCGTCTACCACCCCTACCTGCAGCCCCAGGGTGCGCCGGCGGCGGAGAGCAGGTACCTCCGCACCTGGCTGGAGCCCGCCCCGCGCTCCGAGGCCACCCCGGGGCAGGGCCAGGCGGCGGTGAAGGCGGAGCCGCTGCTGGGCGCGCCGGGGGAGCTGCTCAAACAGGGCACGCCCGAGTACAGTTTGGAAACTTCGGCGGGCAGGGAGGCTGTCCTGTCTAATCAAAGAGCCGGCTACGGGGACAATAAAATTTGCGAAGGAAGCGAGGACAAAGAGAGGCCGGATCAAAGTAAGTTATAAAAAAAAAAAAGTGAGGAAATCCCCCCCCACACAGGCTGCAGGCCAGGCCTGGAGGAGGGGAGGGGAGAGGCCATAAAGCGGACAATGTGAAGGGACAGCGCGCCGGGGGACGCAGGGCTAGAGGAGGGTGAAAGGAAGAGGAAGGAAGGGACCGGGATAGGAAGAAGCTGTGTGCCATGGAGCGGCGGGGGGGGGGGGGGGGACGGGACGGGGGGACGGGACACACAGGCCGCCCCCACTCTTCCTAGTGGCGCGTGGACTGAACCTCAAGGATCAAGTCTCATGAGTCCTTCTTCTTTCTCCCTCACGCTCTTGCTGGAAGGGGGGGGGGGGCTGGGACAGTCGCTTGAGGAACGAGGGGGTCCGGGCCGGTGGCCAGCGTGACCGAGAGCCCGCGCGGGCACGGGCCGGAGCACACCCGGCAGAGCCGCCTGCGCCACGCGCAGACGGTCCCCGCCGGCCAAGGGGAAGGGGGAGGGGGCTCATTAGGATTTTATTTGCGATGCAACAGCTTGGCAGAGGATTGTTCCTAGCAGATCTCACGCTGTAGCCGCGTCGGGTCGGCTGCCGGCGCCGGGAGGGGCGGGGGAAGCCCAGGACGCGGTGACGGAGCCCCCTCCCCGGTGCGCCGGCCCCTCCCCGGGAGCCTTCCCTCCAGGGTTCTCCGCCCTCCTAGGGCATCCTCGCCAGGGTGGCCGCTTCTCCCTCTGCGGTTCCCAGTGCTCTCGGCGGGGCTCCGGAGCACTAGCCCGGACGGTTTGCTTCCCAGAGAGTCTGAATCAGGGCCCACCTCCAGAATGGAGAAGGTCTCCCGAAGGGATCTGGGGGAGGAGTGGGGGGGGGGGAGGACTGCGTAGGGGCGGAGAACTCTACCCTTGGTGGTGGAGAGTTTCTTACCACCTCCCATTCCTAAAAGCATCCCTTGCTAAAAAGGAAGAAAAAAAAAAACCCAAGTGGAAAGCGCTGCTGGCTGAGAGAGATTCTTTTACTTATTTTTTTTTTTTAAGAATGGGAAAAGCAAACCGGTTGGAGGCTCTTAGTTCCCAAACAATTACAGACAGATTGACAGGTCAAGTCCTCACCTCTTACTCTTTTGGGCAAGTAGTGTAGTTCTTGCTTGCCCTGTCAGATTTCCCACCAAAAGAGTGGCCAATGGGTCCTCCGTGGGCATGCTTGCCCTCTGAAAAGTAAGGAGAGACCCCTGCAGTCCCTGTACCTCCAACCTGCCAGGTTGAGTCATTAGAAGCTGATATCCGAGAACATAGCTCTTCCCTAACCTCCTGAAACACCCAAACAGAATCCTCACTCCATGGCCCCAAACTCGTCCTGGAAAGCCCATTACTGCATGGCAGCCATTTGGCTAGGATCAATTATTAACAGTTTTTTTCCTCTTTCATATTTAATGTGGCTTCGGGTCCTATCCCAAGCAATCACATTAAGGAAATAGCGCTGCAAATTGGTAAGACACGCTACTTAGTGTAGAATGAACTGAATTTAAAAATATACACGGATAGTCAGGGCTTCTCGTTGGGGGGGGAGCTGGCAGAGTGGATCTTATTTGTAATAGGCTCTGCTTTTTGAGGGGGCAACTTTCCTGAGTCCCAGGGTCTAGGGAGAGATGCAGGAGAGAAAAAGAAAACCCTGCACGTTATTCCCTTGTTTTGCCCTCTTCCACCCCGTCACACTTTTCTCTGCCTCCCCATAGGGTAGGTTAGAAGGTCTTAGTAAGCTGTAGAGTGCTTTCTGTTACCCGCCTCATCTACTTCTCCCCACCTTGGGGCTCGAGCAATTTTGCTTTTCAGTTTCCCTGAACTTGTGTTAACCAAACTGTGAGCTGAGTAGCAGAAAGAAGAGGCTATTGCCACCATAAGTTATCTGGGAGCCCCGGGGCTTCCCTGTCCACCGGCTGCAATTGATAGATGGTTGTAATTGGGTTTCTTGTGAGTTGGGAGTGTGCTGTGGCGTTCGTGGCTGTAAATGTGACTCTTATTTGTGGTGTGTGGTGATGGGGAGGGGTATCATACAGACTCACATGTCTGCTGCCTTCTGGACTAGAGCTGAAAGATTGCTACCCAGGCAGGGTTTACTGGGACTGGGCTGAAGGGCCAAGAGATCTCTTGGCTGGGGCTGAACAGGACGACTCCTTTCCCTACACAATTCTTTCTCTTTCCTCCCAGACCTAGAGCCAAGGTCAGCCACCTTTAGTTGGCAGTGTGGCTCCAGCTACACTGACCTTTTCTTACCTGAGTCCAGGTCTGTCTGGACACAAGTAGAGAAAGCTTGAGAGCCTGGGGCAGTGGAAGCTTTGGAGATGCTGGGGTGGCGTGGCTCTATCCTTAAAGGGCTGTTTACCTGGAGCTGTCTGTGTTAACTCCTGGCCCACCTAGGGGTGCTTTCTGGGATCTTGGAGGCCTGGGTGACTTTCTCCATTGCAAGATGGGGAGTAGAGATGGAGTGCACCCTCTTGGTCTGGGGCCCTTCACCCCCTTCTTTCCTTTGATTCTATCGCTGCTTCTCTTTCAGCCAACCCTTCTGCCAACTGGCTGCACGCCCGCTCTTCCCGGAAAAAGCGCTGTCCCTACACCAAATACCAGACGCTGGAGCTAGAGAAGGAGTTTCTGTTCAATATGTACCTCACCAGGGACCGCAGGCACGAAGTGGCCAGACTCCTCAATCTGAGTGAGAGACAAGTCAAAATCTGGTTTCAGAACCGGCGGATGAAAATGAAGAAGATGAATAAGGAGCAGGGCAAAGAGTAAAAGACCAGCCCCACCCTTCCCTACCTCACTCGGATTATTTATGTGGTGGCTGCCAGGCCACTGCTGTCTGGGATGTATCCAAGTGAGTGGGGAAGGGCATCTCCTCATTTACCCCTGGAGCCTGTCTCCCCTCCCTTGCCTATCCCTGTTTCTCTCTCTTCCCCTTGGGTGTCAGGAGGAAGTTTTGTTAAGTTAGAAGCTAGCTGTAGTTGGTTCCTAGGAAAGTGATAAGCCTCAAAGAAAGAGAAACCCATGTCAAGCTCCTGCATCCCTGCTAAGTTTTTTCTGGAAAACCCCAGTCCCCCCCCCTTTTCCAACTACCTGCCTGTTCCCTCCCTGCACCTATCCAGAAGTCACCCAGGAAGAGTTTAACTGTACACACCCCAACAGATGCCCCAGGACATAGAGTTGGGGGTCCACAACGGAGAAAGACAGTTACATCCTATGTGCAGACATTGTTCTCCGAGCCCAGCTGGGCAGTCCCAGAGCCAGGCAGGTTCTCCCCCTGAGGCAGACACACACAGGATGAGGTCTGGAGGTGAGCTCCTGAATGAGGCACTGCAGTCCAGAGTCTCCAGGTCCTTGTACTTATCCCTATGGAATCGTCAACTCCGCCCCAGGTCTTGGGGGGCTGTGGGCAGATGGGGCCAGCCCAGTCCCCAAGCTGCTGGGAGCTAGAAAGGGCGAGAAAAAGGGCAGGCAGTGGTTTTCTGAAGGCACCTTTAGTGGAGCCCCTCGCAATTATCTTTGCAGGAAATGTTTAGTTGTGCACGGTCTCCTTCCTTCCCCCTGAATGAGGTCACACTGTGGGTGTAGAGCCTCCACAGTGCCACCCCCCCCCCCCGTCACAGGTCCCCTTGGCAGACTGTAGTAGTTTTTCTTGCTGACCACAGATTTTGCATTCTCCATTCCTTCCAGCTCCAAAATCAACTCTCCTTTCCGCGGCTAAATCCATCTTGTGCCAGCTAGTCAAGTCTCCCTATGTAGGAAAAAAAAATCCCTTCACCCCCTCCTAGGTCAACCCCACCATAGAGAAGGCCGGGTCAGGAGGGTCTGATTGAGAATTTATTGTGAATCAATTTCCCAGCAACCTTCCAGAGTGGGCAGTCAGGGGAGGAGAAGCGATGGCCTCAGCAAGCAGGGCTAATGGGTCTCTTCCCATGTCACTAGTTTCCTGGCCCACATAGAAGAGAGCCCCTTGGCATGCAGCCAGAGGGTCACAGGAAGAAACCCCAAAAGCTCAGAGTGGGGACTTCACCTCCTGCAGAATATACTGCTGTGTCCTGATACAGGCCATGTGCACCCACGCTTCTGGCAAACAGTCCCGAGTGCAAAGTAAAGAAGCAAAATCACGCCTCCCCACCGGGCAGAGACTCACCCTCTGCTTCTGTCCTTCCCTGCTCTCAATCCCTTCCACCCGTGGACTCTTTCTCCCGCCTCTCCCAACCCTGCAAAGAGGTCATTCCAGTAGAACTTTGAATTTTATTTTATTTTTTGCTTCGTCAGTGGCTGTGGTGAAATTGTGCTTGTGTTTTGTGATTTCTTTGGCAATGATTTTCAGTTGTTGCTCATTAGTGAGGGTTGGGGGGGAGTGGGGAGGGCAAGGGGCTAGAACTCTAATTGTTTGTTTTGGAAGAAAAAGAAAAAGAACAAAAAATATATATCACTCTAGAAAACAAACCTCTCCTGCGTTTTATTCGATGTTGCTTCTCCTCTGGTTATTAAGAGCCCCGTTGCTAAAAACAGCTTCAAACAAAGGCAAGTTAGCGTTCACAGACAGGCCTTTTCCATAGACCTTCACCTGCTCTCTGGTGGCCCTGACACCAGAAGGGTATCCAGGTCCTAAGACAGCTGCTTAAACTGAGCAAGACCCTTTCAGTCGAACCGAGGGAGTGGCGAAGGAGGAAAGAGAATCTTCAGGGTTCAGAGAGGAAGTGTGTCTCCTTAGAGCAAGGGTCTTCACCCAAAGTTGCTCTGACCTCTGCCAATGGGTGGAAGGAAAGTCCGACTTGTAGTTCTTAGAGCATGTCTCAGCTAACCACTTCAAAACTCTCAAGGGCGGAGTTAGTGGTCTTCCAACGCTATTGCCTGGAGTGTGGCGGCGGGGAGTAGGTGGGAGACCCAGACTTGGCAGGAAGCTTGGCTGACTCAAATGGTTGAACCTTGTAGATGGCCTCCCCCCCACACACACCTGGAGTCGGGCTCATAGGTCTGAGGCTTGCTGAGCCTGGAGGTTTGAAGTCAGGGTATGTGACAGCTCTCAAAAGAAAGCCACCAAAATGCAGGACACAAACGTTTCAGGAGGGAATGAATGATTCATGTCCAAAAGAACCCCCAGGATTACACTTGGCTTCAAGGGGCGTCTTCTTGTTCCTCTCTCACTGCGGTGTCCCTGCAAGAGCCTGTCGTGAAGTCCGCCATTCGTGGAAGCCCTGATTTTCTTATTCAGTCGTGAGGATCCCGGCTGCAGCCGGCCTGCAGCTCTGTCGCCGGCCTCGCGCGACTTTCTCTCCCGCTGCACACGCCACACTGCCGCTAAGACACTGCGGCTTGGGGTGGAGCTGGCGACAAAGGCTGGCCCCGAGTGAAAGAAGCCTGCCATGCCGGCCCTACCCCTCTCTAACGAAAGGGCAAGGGGGATCTGAGAAACAGGAGGCGGGAGACCGGAAGCTTCCATAGGGCAGCTGAGACAAGCGGCCTGCCAGGAGGGTTATGTTAAAGAAGGAAAATTAATCTGGCTTTACAGCTGGTGTGGACTGGGCTGTTTCTCCATCCTTGGCTCTCCAGGCTCTGCCGGCTGCAGAGAGTGAGCCAAGGAAGCCTGTTTCTGCCTTAAGGAAACATAAAAAGTGAGCCTGGAGACTGGGTCACGGCAGGGTAGAAGGCTTAGGGCGTCTGGAGCTGCCTAGGGCAGCCGCGTCTGGGTCCCGGCCGGGCTGGCTTCTTTCAGGACAAACAAAGGCGAAGGTGCAGAGGCGCAGAAGCCGAAGATGCGGAAATCAGTTGGAGAGAGAGAGAGAGAGAGAGAGAGAGAGAGAGAGAGAGAGAGAGAGAGAGAGAGAGAGAGAGAGAGAGAGAGAGAGAGAGAGAGAGAGAGAGAGAGAGAGAGAGACTAAGAGAGTGAGAGGCAGAGAGAAGCCGGGAGAGGAATTCAATGCCGTGTGCGCAGCAATAAAAGAATATGACCGCTATAAAAGTTTATAGGGTATAAATTTCTGAAGGTTAAGAAACTAAACAGCAGCAAAGCAAACACTGAAGGGAAACTTTCCGGAGATGAGCCGCACCTGAGCCTAGGCTTGGGACCTGGTGGGAGAATGGGTGGGCCTTGTAATGAAGCCCCCACCCTCACTCCTCTTGCCCCCAGGTCTGGGGCTTGGGGTCTGGAACTTGGGAATCAGGGTAAAGGGGTAGGTTCAGAGGATAAAAAGTAAAGAAGCTAGCAACTGGGAAGAACACTTTTCTGTCCCCAAAGCTTCAGCCATGCAAGTTCTGACTGGTGTCTTTGTTCTTTACACACCCCCCTCTAGAAGCGCCAGTCACAAACAAGAAACCCTTACACATGCGGTCACACACACACACACACACACACACACACGCAAACTAGCAGTGTCAGACGTCTGAGATAGAGTAGTTTCTTGATGCTTCTTCAGTTCCATTCCATCACCTCAGACCTCTTGTCCCTCACAAAAAGCTCAGTTGTTACCCTCAGCGTGTGAAACAATCGTGGAGGCCTTAAAAAGTGATCCACTTACTGCCCAAGAGCAGCGCACTGCTTAGCGGCTCCAAAAGAAATTAGGGACTGGGTGGATTTATAGCTTCTATTCCTTTGAACTTATCTGAACTGTTTCATGAACAGTTTCCTGATTTCGAAGCCCTTTCTCTTATCTGATTTCATTTCTTCCTTCCCCCCCATGTCTAGTAAATAATGAAAGTTTAATCCTTTGTCGCTTCTTAATGTTGGTTCTCAGAGAACCTGGCTGAGTTGAAGGAAAACGTCTTTTGCCGAGTGGCCGCTAGATGGCACCCTTGCTCCATGTGAAATTTTCTAGTGTCATGGTTGAGGGCTCCTTGGGCTGCACAGAGCACCTTGTTCGGCCCCATATCTAGGAACTGAGAGCTACCAAAAGTCATGAATAATTTGCACATAATAAAAATATAGGGTTTGTTATGGCCCTTTCCTCTATTGTAAGTATTTCAATTATAGTGGCGTTTCTCTCTCTCCTCAAACGGTTCATTTTCTGAATTTCACACTAAGATGGCTGTTTCCCAGTTGCTGTGTTCGGTGGGGCGAGAAACGCGTAGAAACCGGGGATAATATCAATAATAAAAATATAGAAATAATGGGCCCAAATCAAGGAGGCGAACTGTCTTGGAAAAATGAGATTTCCCTGAAGTGGTGGTGGGGGGAATAAAGGACAAGCCAGCAGGGCAGGTGAGAGGAGTAAGCCAGCAGGTCTCTTGAAGAGGAAGCTACTACCCCAGGCGGGCTGCCCACACCTGCTGGGGAGCGAATCTGATGTGCTATCCCGGAGATTCCTCAAATTTGGGAGGAATGGGGACCTAGCTCTGATGAAGATTCCATGGTGCCCCAAGTCAGAGGGCCGGCTGCACCTGGGTGCTGAGTCCAGCGCCTTTGTAGGCGTCCACGTCTGGACTGGGCTAGTGCCTGGCCACCGAGGCTCGAACAGGGTCTCCCCAGGGAGGCGGGTTGAGGGGACGCTGCAGCATCCCCTCGGTAGGTTCAGTCAAAACCCTGCGTGTGTTCTGGACAGGAGCAGGAGCAGCCGGTGAGTTTTCCGTGCTCCGGGGTTTCCAGGTGGGAGCCAACGGCGGCTCCTACCCGCGTGCCCAGGCTCTGCCCCTGGCCCCCATTCCTAGACAATCCGTGGGGAAGCCGGTCCTTCTGCGACGCAGCAGCTGGAGGCCTGGACTTTTCGTTCGGAAGCCATCGCTCTGACCACTCACAACCCTTTCGGCTGATTACCAATCTTCAGTTTCCTCTCGGCCCAGTCGGAACCCGCCTCCAACATGAGCTGGGGGGGGGGGGCGAAGCAAGCCACCCCCACCCCCGCAAAATGACCCCAGTCCTAGCTGCTCCTCCTCCTCCCCCTGGACCAGGTGCAAAGAAGCCAGCGTAGTGTCTCCTCAACTTCAGTTTCTCCAATAAATCTGCGCTCCGCTGGGTGTTTATAAATTATCCCCGTGCTCTTTCTTGTTTTTTCTTATAACAGAAACATTTTCCTTCCATCAGAAATTTCTGGCACGGCGAAGGGATGATTTAGAACAAGCCATTGAATTTCTACCTCACCAGTGAGTCCTCAAATCATGACCATAAAATCCCCCGCACTTGATAAAAATGTTCGCTTCCGTAACAACTTGACTCTGCCTCAGGTTGCTTTACCGCCCCCTCAGCCTTGTGCTAGAAAAAAAGAAAAAGAAAAAAAAAAGAAAAGAAAAAGAAAAAATATACTAAAGCAAAAAAAAAAAATCCCAGAGCTTGGTTCACTTTCCCCCTCCTTTTGCCCCCCCCCCCTTATTAGCTGGACTTACTTTAGAAGGCTGGGTAAAACTGGCAGGGACGGCTGGCTCCCTTAAAAACGTTGTGGTTTCAGTTTTACAAAAGTTGGGACTTGTGGGATCCCCAAAAGAAGCCTCCCCGAGAATCAGCAATAGAGTAAATTTATTTGCAAAATCGATTCTGCCTTTGTTTTAGGAATTTTCTTTCTCCTTCTCCCCATCTTCCCGGCCTTTCTTTTGCACATCAGCTGCCCCAGGAGGCCGTCAGTTCTGACTCCCTCCCTTGGCCTCCCAAGGTCTGACAGACCTCAGACTTGGGCCAGGTACGCAGATAAGGCTCCTGTGCTCGGAGTAGGGGCAGCCAGTAAGTTCGCTTCCTCATTCTGGGTCTGAGGCCTTAGATCTTCAGGGTTTCACTAAGGGCACCTTAAGAAAAAGGAAAGTGGAGACTTCAGTGGCCTTGCTTTCTCTGAACCCCTTTACCCCAAGGTCAGTGCAGGTGATCAAATGGCTATAACAGTAACAGGTACCCACTGGAGGGCTTATATAAGGCAGCAGTCACCAAGGCCTTGGTGCCCAGCCTTAGCTTGCATTACCCTTACCTCTTTTTCGTGTGCTGATGAGATTGTCAGTGTCTACACCTGGAAGGCCTGTATGGAAGGTACAGGGGATTGACCCCTGCTCAGGCTTGGTTGCTGCACCCCAAGATGCGGGTGCAGGGGTGGAGCAGTCACAAGAGTTCTCATCTTTTTGAGAGCATCAGACCCTTCCCCATCTTTCCTCCAAGGTGGTGAGTGGGCCAAAGCACCTTCAGAAGATCCCCCCTCTTTCCCTTGAAGCACCTCCCCCCACCAGCAGCAGCTAAAAGCCTGTGTAAATGCAAGAATTAGGAGCCTTCGCAGGATTTTTTCCTCCGCTTTAACCTTGCCCATTAACCAAAAAGTTTCTTCTTCCTTCCCCCAGGCCCACTCAGACACCCTTTCCACAGAAAATCCTTGCGTGTTTGCTTAACGAGGGAAAGTTTATGTGTGGCTTGGGCGGGGATAGCTCTTGGGGTGGTGGTGATGGTGGTTTGGGGGTTTCCAAAGAGGGCATGGGGGCAGGTGTATCTGTCTGTAAGGCCGAGGAGGCTAAAATCTCGGGAAACTCACCGTTTGAGCCGAAAAGGAAAAAAAAAAATCAACAGCAAACCATAATGGGTCTCATTTCGGCTTAGTCACCCCCATCGTGCTTCAGTCGGGCGGTGGGGGCGATCGAAGCCGTGGTTTTATAGCTGTAGAGGAAAGAACTCGTAAAATGCTAACAGCTTTTATGTGCTGCGGCATAAACAACAACAGACTCTGGCTTTATTGCGTTTTATAGTTTGTTAAAGAGTTTACAGCCGTTTTTTTGGGGGCTGGTTACCCAGCCAATTCCCTCCACACGATAGTTAAACCTTTATCAATAATAAGGAAATTGATCATTAAAGCTTTAAATATGACTACCTCGTTTGTTTGAAAATATGTTTAGGAGAGGAAGCTGTATGATTTGATAACTTGTATTAAAATACCAATTACATTTATAGGACCTTTTAAAACTCGGCGCAATTAAACCGTGTTCTTTTACATTTTTCCGAAGCGACCCTGACATTTAGAAAGACTCCAATTGCCTCGTTAAAATCGCGAAATTAACAGCGTGCCTACGCCAGGCACAGCGTTGTGGATGTGTGTGCGCATGGTGTTTTTCCGTGACTCCCCCACATCAGTCTTTGGGGGTGGTCTGCGAAGGTATTTGATTTGTTGTGAGGCAAGAGATATCTCATTAATGTAGGTAGTTAAACAGATTTAATCCGTATTCATTCTCTCTTTTCCCCTCCCTCTCCCCCTTCTCCCCCTCTCTCTCCCTGGGTGTTTTTCCCCCCCTTCCCCTCCTTTTTTTCCTGCCCTCTCCTCACTCCCTGGCGCTCTCTCGCTCTAGCTCTCTCTTGCGCGCTCGCTCTCTCGATCTCACCCTCGCTCTGCGTTCTGTCCGGGAGGAGTACCCAGAAGCCAATAGGATGCGGGGTCTCTAATGGATGCAAATGATGGTGAAAAGACGGGGCAAAATATGAAACAACTCATTTGGAGGGAAGTAAATCACCGAAAACTGTTTATGAACTGGCATCCCTTCTTCGAAATGTAAAGCGAGGACCTCTTTAAGTGGCGGTATATTTTTGTTTGGGGGGTGGGGGGGTGGGGGGAGGGCGAGCGAGCCGCGGCTGCCATGCAGGCTTAGACTTTTGCAGGCTTCGCTCTTCTATTCCTGGAAATCACAAAAAGTGTGGCGGCTTCGAGATCGTCTTCGCCTTTTCTTTCTTTTCCTTCCTTCCTTCCTTCTTTCTTTTTTCCCCTCCTCCTCCCTTTTCCTCTCCTTTCTGGCGAGGGTGACTAGGAGCCGGCGAATCCGCGTTTTTTTTTCTCTCTCTCTCCCTCCCTTTCCCCCTCCCCACCCCCTCCCCAACAGCCCCCAACTACAGCCTGCGCCGCCGCCGCCGCCTCAAAATTCAATAAAATGAGCTCTTATTTCGTCAACTCACTGTTCTCCAAATACAAAACCGGGGAGTCCCTGCGCCCCAATTATTATGACTGCGGCTTCGCCCAGGACCTGGGCGGCCGACCCACCGTGGTGTACGGTCCCAGCAGCGGCGGCAGCTTCCAGCACCCGTCGCAAATCCAGGAGTTCTACCACGGGCCATCGTCGCTGTCCACGGCTCCCTACCAGCAGAACCCGTGTGCCGTGGCGTGCCACGGAGACCCCGGCAACTTCTACGGCTACGACCCGCTGCAGCGCCAGAGCCTGTTCGGTGCGCAGGATCCAGACCTGGTGCAGTACGCAGACTGCAAGCTCGCGGCCGCCAGCGGCCTGGGCGAGGAGGCCGAGGGGTCTGAGCAGAGCCCGTCGCCCACACAGCTCTTCCCCTGGATGCGCCCTCAAGGTGAGCTCCCGTCGGGCCTGCCAGGGTGGGAAGGGGCCAGGAGGGCCCCAGGCCGATCCAGGAGGGGGGGGGCTGGGCAGGCCGGGAGCATCTTCTGCTCCTAGAGGACTTGTGGGCTCCGTTCCAATCACCTACCTCTTTTCCCTTCCTTCCCACTTTCTTTTCTTTTCCCCCCTTTTCTTTTTGCTTCCTTTGAAGGGGGGGGTCGCTAAGCGAATTTCCTGAATCCATAAACCCCTCACCCTCCTTTACTTTTCTTCTTCTCCCCTCCTTTCCCCCTTTTACTGTTTTATGGGGGCTGTGGAGAGTGGTGGGAGTGGGGGCGCTCAGCGTTTGCACTTCTCAATTGCTTTATAGTTTAATTACCCTAAAGAAACTTTTCTTCTGGGCAGAGGCTCTGGGGGCTTCTCAAGGTGGGTTCCTGGGTCCCCACTCTAGTTTTTTATTTTTATTCCCCTCTTCACATCCTTCCTCCTAAACTTTATGGCACTTTTAATATATTTGACCCCCCCATTCTTATTCTAGTTACCAGGGGAAGGGGCTCCCCCTTTTTGACCCCCGCAGATTCAGTGCTGTCTAGTCCCCCCTCAACCCCCCCTGCTGACCGCGGCCTCTGTGCTCTCCCTCCCGCTCCCGCATAAGGGTCCCCTGCCCTCATTATCCTGGTCTCCTAGGCTGGTTCACGAATCTTCCAACCTTCTCTGTCTCTGCCCCCTCCCCCACCCGCCCCTCTGTCTCGTCCTTTCCCCCATTCCCAGCAGCCGCCGGACGCAGGCGAGGCCGCCAGACCTACAGCCGCTACCAGACCCTGGAGCTGGAGAAGGAGTTCCTATTTAATCCCTATCTGACTCGCAAGCGGAGGATCGAGGTATCGCACGCTCTGGGACTGACAGAGAGACAGGTCAAAATCTGGTTCCAGAACCGGAGAATGAAGTGGAAAAAGGAAAACAACAAAGACAAGTTCCCCAGCAGTAAATGCGAGCAGGAGGAGCTGGAGAAAGAGAAGCTGGAGCGGGTGCCAGAGACCGCCGAGCAGGGCGATGCGCAGAAGGGTGACAAGAAGTAGGCTCCAGCTGGGACTGCTTGGGCCGGGGCTAGCCCGCACGTCCGCCGGTCCCTCCCGCGACCACGCCGCTGTCGCCCGCTCCCCCGCCTCCGAGAGCTCTGGCCCCGCGAGCGGAGCCAGGAGCTGGGCCTCCCACCGCAGCGTCCCCCGCCGCGCCAGTCCCTGCTAGTGGTAGTATCTCGTAATAGCTTGTGTGTGAGCTACCGTGGATCTCCTTCCCTTCTCTTGGGGGCCAAGGGGGGGAAAAAGAAAAGGATTTTGAACAAGGACTTCCTCGCCTTGCGAGGGTGAGCGACTGCTGCCTGCCAGAGCCCCCCCGCCCCCGCCCCATGTAAAAAAGCCTCCTTGTGCAATGGTCTTTTTCCTTTGAACGTGCTCCTTTGTAATTACCAAGGTACCGATTTCTGCTAAGTTTTCCCAACAACATGAAACTGCCTATTCACGCCGTAATTCTTTCTGTCTCCCTCCCACTTTCTCTCTCTCTCTCTTTCTCTCTCTTTCACCGCGTCCTCATCTTTCCTGGCAACCCAGCTCCCCGCTGCCCTCCCTAGCTCGCTGGCTTTCTCTCTTGCTTCTCTCTTTTCCTCCTGTCCCCCCCCCCCTTTGATTTGACAATTTTGTCTTAAGTGTTTCTCAAAAGAGATTACTTTAGTTAGCATGCGCGCTGTGAGCAATTGTTAAAAGTGTTCTTAGGTTTGCTGTGAAGAGAATGTATCCTGTATCCGTGAATTGCTTTATTGGGGGGAGGGAGGGCTAATTATATATTTTGTTGTTCCTCTATACTTTGTTCTGTTGTCTGCGCCTGAAAAGGGCGGAAGAGTTACAATAAAGTTTACAAGCGAGAACCCGAGACTGGCCCGGGCCAGCGCTCCTCATTCGCTCCCAGGCGCCTAGCTGGGCTGGGTTTGGGGGGGTTGGGGGGGGAGCTGGTCAGCAGTCTTCTGGGCTGGCCTAGGCTAGGTCGCAGAGAGGAGGGGGCGGGGGCTGGAAGCAGGTGGTGCGAGTCCCGGGGCCCAGAGGCGCAGGGGGTGAGGGAGGCGGCTGCACGTGATTGGAGGAGAGAGGATCGAGGGAGGGGAGCCAAGAGAAACCCCCTCCCCTTGCGTTCCTAGGCTGCTGGGCCCCGGAGACTCCAGCGGCCCGGCCGCTTCGGAGAAGAGATGTGCCCAAGCTGGTGGCTAGCATCCCCTGTCACTTCTCTCTTTGTTTCCGTGTGTGTCCTGGCGGGGGGGGGGGCTTGGGGAGGGTGGATGTGGAGTATGTTGCTGAGTTTATATTTCCATTTTTCTCGGACTCAGGTTGGGGAAGCAGGAGTAGAGGGAAGAGGTTCCTCCCTACCTCCCTCTCTGGGACGACGCCACTTTCTCCCAGTTTCTAGGCCGCGGCTTGCCGCAGCCTTCCTTCCTTTGCTGCCTCTGCCTCGCTGGCAGCCACGCTCCACTGAGTGAGGCATCCGCCTTCCGGAACCGGGAAAGCAGCGAGCCGGACCCAAACCGCCCTCCTCCCTTCCTTTTTCTCCCCACCCCCATTCCGTTCTTTTTATTTTTTTATTTTTTGTGTGTATCTTTTTATTGGCACCCCCTTTTTTTCATTTAGTCTTCAGAAATCGCAGCGTCCAACGCCTGTTGGGTTGGATTCCTGCCCTAGGAAAGCCTTGATTCACCTCCAGCACTACAGCTGGGGCACTAAGAGAACCGGGAGGCCAGGTTCACCTCGTCCCTCGTTTTAAGAGAACAGCAGCAGCCCTGATGAATTAGCCCGGATTAATAAATACTCGGCCAGCACCCACCCACCCACCAAGTTGCGCACATTCAATTCCTGCGTCTGTCTCTCGCTCTGTAGCCGGCTGGGGGAAATGGGTGGGGGGTGACAACACGGATCGCTCAGATGTTATTTATTTTCCCTCCCACTCAATTCCTTCCTCCCCAAATCACGCCTGCAAGCTGCCTCCAGCCCGCGGGGGTCGACAGCGGCCCTTGAGCCCCCAGCCCCAATCCGCAGAGCTCGGCCTTCCCATTCATTATTGATCATATTTTATAAATCCAACGCCACACAATTTTTTCCACATTACTGAGAGCCGCCAGGAGGCCGTCAGATCATTGGTGGAGGGGTTATCACGTGGGCCAAGGTCACGTGGGCCAGAGAGGAAAAAGGGGGTCCTTTTTGGTGTAAATCTGGACTCTAATTCTGTAATATATCAAGGAATCTCGTAAAACCGACACTAAAACGTCCCTGACTACAAATCATCCGGCCAAATTATGAGTTCATTGTATTATGCGAATGCTTTATTTTCTAAATATCCAGCCGCAAGTTCGGTTTTCGCTCCAGGAGCCTTTCCCGAACAAACTTCTTGTGCCTTTGCTTCCAACCCCCAGCGCCCGGGCTATGGAGCAGGTCCCGGCGCTCCGTTCTCCGCCTCGGTGCAGGGCCTGTACCCCGGCGGGGGGGGCATGGCGGGCCAGAGCGCGGCCGGCGTCTACGCGGCCGGCTACGGGCTCGAACCGAGTTCCTTCAACATGCACTGCGCGCCCTTTGAGCAGAACCTCTCCGGGGTGTGTCCGGGCGACCCCGCCAAGGCGGCTGGCGCCAAGGAGCAGAGGGACTCGGACTTGGCGGCCGAGAGTAACTTCCGGATCTACCCCTGGATGCGAAGCTCAGGTAACGCCGCGCACCCAGCGGTCCGGAGCCGCAGCGTCCGGGCCACAGTCCCCGGAAGGTCCCCTTTCTCCCGCAGGGCACCCCTCTCTGTGTCCAGGATACTCCTGGTTTCAGGTCGGCCATTGCCACGGCGTTTAAGTCTGGGCTGGGACCCCGCGCGCCGCCCCCACCCCCAGTTTTGCTCTCAGGCCCTGGCGGATCTCTTTTTGCCGACGCCACCGCGCTCAAAGCCCCCAGCCCGCCCCCAACCCTTCCTCCGGGCCTTTTAGCTTTAAATATTTATCAGCAGCGCCGGCACGGGCTGGAGAGGAGGCCGTTTGTCTTGCCTAGGAAGGCTGGGGCTTGCAGAGAATAGCCATTAGGGTCTCTCTCCCCTCTCCCCCCTCACTTCCCTGCCTGAGAGCGCTGTTCTGGGTGTGTCCCCCCCCCCAGCCCTAGCTCGATAAGATATGGAGGAGGGGGCCACGGCTCTAAGCAATTCTCCCCTCCCCCTTCCTTTCCAGCCAACCCCACTCCCCCATTACTCTCATCAGGACAATTAGAGGTGGGCTCTAGAGGCCTGGCAGGAGGAGGGGGTACAGAAGAGCTGAGGACCCAGCCAGAGATGTAGAGCCAGAGAAAGGTGAAGGGAGTTTGTCTGAGGCCCAGACCGATGAGTCTATGACTCCTTCTGCCCCTGGTGGACTTAGGAGGGTGGACAAGAAGAGAGGCAAAGGCTCCAGAGAACATAGCTTTTCCAGGTGCTTTTCCTAGGGCTCCGTGGATACCGGGGTGGGGGTGGGGGAACAGCCCAGAATGGAGGTGTCACTCCAGAAGAATGACTTTCCTTTTGCGGGGCTAGGATCTATGGAACCAAACCAAGACTGGGGAGTGCAAGCCACCCAGCAGCTGCTTCAGGAACCCTAAAACACCAAGGCTTCCACCAGGTTCTTCCAATGCCCCCTGACACATCCTTTTTTTTAAAAAAAATTAAATTTAATTTAATTTTTTAAACATTTCCTCAAAGCAGTTGGGCTTGGGAGCCAACTCCAAGGCGCAGAAGACCCAAGACTGTGGTCAGAGACTCTCATCAGGGTCGGAGGCCATGAGTAAACACTCATTCTGTTCAGGGTTTCTATTACCTACCCTGTAAGTGAACTGGTTTTGCAGTTGGTTTACCAGCCCCCCCTTACCCTCATAAACATTTCAGTATGGCTTACATCTGACTTGGAATCAAGAGCCTTAGCCCTCCTCTCTCCTGCCTCCTTCCCAAGAGGGCTGACACCAGCTGCTCCCTAAAGTCTCCTAGGGTTCTGGGCCTAAGCTGGAAGTTCTCAGGTACCTTTCAGCCCCACCATAAGGAGCTCCACTTTCCTCTCTCATCCATGGATCTTTCTTCCTTGCAGTCCTGGAGGCCAGAAGATGGCTTCAGACAATTTGGTTATCTGGGCAGGAAGGCAGGCAGGTAGCCAGGCCTTGCTTGATACTTTACTGGGGAAAATGTCACTAGAACACAGCTGCTGTTAGGCTAATAATTTCAAGGTCCAGGGAAGTAAATTCTTGCCTCTTCCCCTTTCCATGACAGGTTTGGGTGGGGACTGAGCCTAAGAGGTCCTTTGTTTCTTTTCTTTCCTTCTCATTCCAGGCCTGAAGCTACCACTCTGGGACACTAAAACGGTTTCCAGAGCCCCTTACCTCAAAGCCATCTCAAAGGGAAAGGGGAGACTTGGAGCCCTGGCCCCAGAAAGTGACTGAGGATTCATATGCCCCCATGCTATGCTGGCCCCTTAGGAAGAGAACTTTCAGGAACCAGCAGCTGAGATCTACCTGGCTTTCAGAAGCTCCAGGCTGAGAAAAACACCCTTTGTGGATAATCCAACTATCTGGTGTGGTGGGCCTGGCCTGTAAACCCAGGGTTTGGCGCTTGGGAGGATGAATCAGTATTGCTACCAGATTGAAGCCACCCAAAGGCTACTTAGCAAGATTCCCCCTTGAAAAGCAAAACATCTCTTGTGGACACACACACACACACACACACACACACACACACACAGAGAGAGAGATAGATAGAGAGAGAGAGAGAGAGAGAGAGAGAGAGAGAGAAGAAAAAGTATCCTTGAGAAGCTTAGACAGTTTTCTGCACATGGCAGAGAATAGGGTTCCATGAAGTGTAGAACAGAATATGCAAAATGGTAATTTGGTTCCAGTAAATATGGTCTTTTACTGTCCTCAAGCCTCACTATGGAAGGAGGTGGGAATTCCCTTGGTGTTTTTCACACACTGATTTTTTTTTTCTCTTTCTCCTAAATACTGTGAGTAGGAACTGACCGAAAGCGGGGCCGCCAGACCTACACGCGCTACCAGACCTTGGAGCTGGAGAAGGAGTTTCACTACAATCGCTACCTGACCCGGCGACGGCGCATTGAGATTGCGCACGCACTCTGCCTCACCGAAAGACAGATCAAGATCTGGTTTCAGAACCGACGTATGAAGTGGAAAAAGGAGAACAAAACCTCAGGCCCGGGCGTCACTGGCCAGGATAAGGCTGAAGCAGAGGAGGAGGAAGAAGAGTGAGGGACGGGGAGAGCGAAGAGGAGGAGACTGGAGAGAAGACCCCAGTTCTGGAAACTGAAGCATGAAATGCAAATAAGGGGGAAATCTATTTAAATGAAGCAGTTTAAAAAAATAATGAGAAGGGTGAAATTTGGGCTTCTCAACACTGTAAAAAAATACTACCTATGGAAAAAGTGTGTTGTCTGTTTTGTATATACTACCTTTGTGATGGGAAGGACATACTACCTGCTCCGTGGCTTTTGGAATGTGCCTCCCCTTTTCTATGTTGCTAGTAAGGTCTTTGTAAAATCTTGCTGTTTTGTAAGCCCTCTTTGACGCTGTCTTTGTGGACTGTGGATCCTTGACTACCCCATACTTCCCCATAGCAGCACTCAAAGGGCCTCAGGAAGCCTAGAGGACCCACTAGCTCTGCCTCTGGTGCACTTGGCTGCTGATCCTGGCTCCTACCCCTTCCCATGAGCCTCTTTCTGTATATCTGAAGGATGGAAAATAAAAACAGGATTAAAAATCAACAGAGTCTGTACTTTCTGTCTTCCTCTGGCTGGGAGGAGATGAGAGTTGGTGGTGGGTGGCTTGGGTGGGTGTCTCCAAGTCCCTCTACTGGCCTTTTCTTTCTGTGCTGGGTTTGATTTTATTTCCCTGATGTCCCCCCCCATACACTACCAACTGATGAGCCCCAATCTCTCTCTCTTCCTTTAGACTTTCACCAAAATACACAATTCCCATATTTACAAGCTGACAGTCCACAAGTGTATACACTGTTACAGTCACCAATAAAATAAACATAGAACATCCCTGTGTTCACATATACACATGCAGGCTTTCGCACAACCCCGGCTCCGTGCCCAGAACACACGCATTCACATTCACACACACTCAGAAGTAAACATGCATTCATGGACACTCGCAGACACATCCATACACACCACTGTACATTGGCTTCTAAACAGATTCACACATTGGATTCTAAACAGAGACTCACATTTGCCCCCAAGTAAATCCATCTACCCATCTATGAGACCACGAGCTCAGTTACACACCCCCAAAACCTATCAAAAAAAACCACCCAATTTAAAGTTTCACCAATGCTTTTCCTTATCTGTGCCTTTAAAGGAGACTATGAAATCCGAGCCTGGTGTCCAGGCTCAAATATTGTGATGAAGTCCAAAATGGTAGGCCTCAAAAAAGACAAATAGAAGAAAAGCGAAGAATGAACACCCCGGTCCATCCCACCCACCTCTGAAGCGGTTTGGGCAGAGGCCAGAACAAGGAGTAGAGGCCTCTTGGCTGGCCCAGTACAACCTCCTTGTCAGGGTGCTTACAGCTTTTTGCTCAGGCGGCAAGCATTTTCGGTCAGAGTGGGGTTTTTTTTTAAAAAATTTTATTTCAATTTATTCTTTACTTTATATATTAAAATCTATCCCATTCTAGATTGACAAGGGAGATCCATATGAATTTAAAACTGTACAAAAATCAGTCCCGTGAGCGAGAGCCAAGAGAGTTTACCGGGCTGGGGTGGCCTGGGTGACCGCAGTAAGCTTGGCGGGGCGTCGGCCAGGGCTTCCTCTGCCTTGTTCAGCCTGCTCTTGAGTGCCGCCAACCTGGAATCTTCTGAGGGGCACACACAGGAGGGAAGGAAGAAGGGAAACATAAAATTTAAAAAGAAAATTATTTCGTTTTCTGCATTAGGTAATCAGAAACCCAGCCTAAAATGTAGAGGTTTTGTGGTTATTTTTTTTTTGAAACCTGGAAAAGCAGAGTGAGTTATTCTTAATTTTTGCAAATCCTTTATTGCTGGACAAAACCCTAAACGGTAGTGTCTTTACACCTAGACCTGCGGTGTTGATTTTTAATATTTATTCGTTTACAAATTCTCGGTTGTTTAAAGAACACTATCTTAAGCCGGAAGGGTTTGAGAAAGGTGGTTGGTTTCCGGAAAAATATCAGAAAAGGCCTCCAAAACCTGCGGCTTCCCCAGTAGCGACCGCAGCAACCCCTGGAGAGCTCAGGGATTTCTCCTAGGGAACCTGGTTCCCAGAGCGGTCTTTTCGGCGGCAGGAGAGGCCGAGGTCTGCTTCCTTCCCCAGTTTCTGGGGTGCTGAGGTGGAGAATTTGCTTGTTGGACTAATCAGGTCTGGCTCCCTTCCAGGACACCTTCCCCCCAGAGACAAAAACTAGACCCTGAGGGCCGACCCCCCCCAACACACACCTGCAATGCTGCAAGTTTCACAGGTGGGGGAATCCCACAGACTCTAGGGTTAGGAATGGGGGTGGGTGTTCAGAGCAGGAGAGGGGGTGTAGGAGCTTTCTTTTTGCCACGACGCAGACAGCAGCATCCAACAGGGCTGCTGCTCTTGCCACCTCCTCAGAACAGTCCCATGTGGAAGATTTGGGGGGATTTTTACTATAAAAGACAGGCAGAGCTTTTGAGGAAAATGTGGAGGTTCCAGAGAAAACCTCGGTTCTAGCTGGACCTCTGTGGCTTCTCTACCTTGCATTTTTGCACCCCAAATCTCACCCCATCTCAGATTGGGGTTTTCCTAAAAAGAGAAGGGGAAGAAAAGAAGATGGCGACCGAGAAAAGGGTTGCTGGTGGAGCAGCCATGAAGAAATGCAATAAATTCCTTGTTGTTTTATGAAAATTTACAACTTTGTGATAGAAGTTTATGAGTGGTTGAATCCAGCGATTGGCCGGCGCCGGTCATGTGGCCGGGCGATCGTGAACATGAACTTTTTATCATTTCCCTGGTGGTTATAATGCAGCATTCTTTTGGACACCACACCTAGGTCGGAGCACTGCCGTCCTTCAGGGCTCCAGCCTCTTGATATTTTTATACCTCAATATCAGTTCGATATAGCAAAAGAGAGAGAGGAAGAGAGAGAGGGGGAGGAGAAGAGAGAAGAGTAAGTGAGAGAGGGAAGGCGGGGTGGGAATTACACAAAGAGAGAACCAAAAATAATTTTGATTCCTAAGTTAATGCGCTCGCTGATCTGGGATTTTCAGTCATCATGAAGGGTAAATGGACAATCGGCCCAGGAATGACGCCTGATACCATTTTTCAAAGACAGAACTTACTCCATTTTCTATGCAAATGTCAGAAAAGCGAAACAACCTCCCTCTCAAGTCTGAGAGAGGGAAACGACGGCTCTCAGGTTGGGACAATATTATCGGGAAGCTGAAGAAGAAACCGAACGCGCCTTTTTCCCTCCCTCCCCACCCATTTGAATCCGGAGAAGGAAAAAAAACCCAAGTTCTGCAAAGGTAAGGGAGATTCTACAATTCTTATTCTTTTGCATCGTTTTTTTGCAGGGGGTGGGGCTTAGGCTTTTCTCCCCCCTCCCCCCATCCCAAGATCGGGTTGAACCCCACCTCTGGGCGCTGCTGGGAGAAGCTTCCCAGGAAATTCTGTGGTAAAGAGAGGGGTGGCTGCTTCCTGGAGGGGGAGCCGCTGCAGGGAAGATGGTGGGGGGAGAAACGGAAAGTGGCCTCGGAGGCCAGTTTTATGCTGCCTTTTTAGCTGGGAGAGAGAATGTGGGGGTGTCTGGGCTGCAGCCTAGCTGGCCAGTCGCTCTGGCCCTGGTGGATTTGTGCTCACCTCCCTCCATCTCTCCCTGGTCCTGGCCTCCCCGGATTGCCCCCGTGCAGTTTTCTTGCCCAGTGTGGGTAAAGGCGATTTCCCGGCTGCATTGGCACGAGGGGCGGTGGCGCTGAGGGACATCCTGGTCTCAGTAGGGCCTGGAATCTCCGCTGAGGCCAGCCCAGGGCAGGGAGGCGGCTAGAGTGACAGAAAAAGGACAATTCACAGAGAAATGTCCGCTATCTTCCTTCGGAGACATTTCTGAAATTAAAGGGTTGTGGGTGAAGGAACCCAAAACGAGGGAGACTCCCCAGGAAGCTAGCCCAAGGAGCGCCCAGGTCTCTTGCCACTCCCGCCGCCCGAGGGAGCCTCGTCTTCAGGGAGAGAGTTTTGTGGTTTTAATGCGGTAGGTTAAAGTCTGTTGGTCTATGTGTGATCGATTCTGTTACTTGTGTTTTATCGGTATAGGATGTGTGGATTTTGGTGGAGAAAAATGCATATCTGACATGCAAGGATTTCAAACTTTCCTGGATTCAAATGTGGTGGTTGTGAAATGATTTTAGCATGCTGTTTCAGGCTTATACACAAAATACATTTGATGTGGGTGTGCGGGGTGGGGTAAGGGGCGAAGAATACAAACCAAAAAGGAAACATAACGAGAGAATCCAATGGTGTGGGCTAAAAAAGCCTCCGGAGGAGGCTGGGTTCAGAGCTAAGTCCTGTCTCTCACCGCCCAATTTTGTTGCTTAGCTTTCCTGAGGTGGGGGAGGGGAAAGAGCTGACAGATTCTTAAAGAAGCTGGGGTAGGGTTCAGGCCAGCAGGTGAGGGCTAAGAAATGGGGTGAAGGGTCTCTAGGGAAGCTATCCGCAGAGAACTAAGTCACTTTGGGCACAAAGGACAGGGGACATTGTGAATTACTTTGGTTTGCAGAACAGAGATTGACTGACTGCCTTTCTGTTTTCTTAAAAGCCTGTGCAGGTCGTTCAGGCTCAGGCTTCTGGTTGTCTAGAATTTTAGGATTTGGGGCAAGTGTGTGGCTACAATGGTCTCCTGAGCTATTAGGAAAAGGAAAGTCAGACACTTGTGGCATAGGACTGGGGCTCCCTGGGGGGCCAGATGAACAGGCCTGCCTGGGCTCCTGGAAACACATTGACTTCTTAGCAAAAGGAATTGATCGCTGGCGTCTAGGACTCTTGGACCTTATTCGCGACGGGAAAATCCCCCCCAAACCCACTCAAAGTAAAGGTCTTTCCCCCCCCCCCTAGTCTTGGTGGATTATAAATCGTTCCTTAGACAATTTCTTCTGACCCAAATTATGCAGTTTGCTGCCATCTACCGTCCGTTCGGGGACAGGCGACTTCGGCACTGCCAGCCTCTCGATACTCCCCGAGCCCTGCGTGTTTGCTTGGAGCTCTGGCCGCGCGGTTCCGTGGGATTCTGGCCCATGCCGATGCTCTCTGCTGCATCTTAGTCCCCGGATGCAGATTTTAGAAAATGGAATGAGTCTCTTTCACATCATCCGCAACCTTCTCCCATCTCCTGCAGACCCTGCACTCATCCCAGCCACAAACCTGCAGGCTGGCAGAGAAAGAGGCAGATGTTGAGAGAGGAGTAATACTATAACCCACGGACAGGGGTACTGAGTCAAAGGGTTGAGGGTTCAGCCCCACGACCCTCATCAGCACCTAAGACACGAGACACGACTGGGCCTCTGGAGAGGTGTGAGGCCAAATCTGTTCAAGGTTTATTTAGTTTTCTTCACAGCCAAGCCATGGGAGGGGGGGCGGCCAAAGGAGGCGCCGACCGGGCAGTTCCACTCGGTTGTTAAAGACAAACTCAGTCTGTATTCTTCCAGTTGGTTTGTGGGTATTGCCAGTTCCTAAGCGGTTGAGTCCGTGTTGAAGGAGTTGAACTGAGTTTTCTGGAAACTGTGGTGACTGCAAGTGAGTGTTGGTCCCTTCCCCCATTCTCGATCGTTTCACGCGAAATCGGCGCAAAAAAAAAAAAATGTCTTTGGTGGAAAATCGGGAGTGAAGAGAAACCATTCAAAAAACCAAACCCAAAATCTCTGTAATTTCCGTTCCTGTGGGACCCCTCACACCAGGTTAACGGAACCGCTTTCCCAGAAGGGGGTGTCGAGGGCTGGGTGAGCGTTGGAGTCTTGACTCCTGTCTCACCGGTTACTGATTAGCTTGGGCTTTCAAGCTGCAAGAGGAAGCTCTGGCTGCCCCTTTCAAGGTGCGGTGGCTCCCATTCCTGGGCGGGGGCTGCAGGAAATTGCCTGCTGTGCCAGGCTGGCCAAGGTGTTACTAAGGTCTGGCTGTGTAGTGCTGGGGGCGCACACCCCCGCCGCGGTCCGGCACCCTAGAAGACTGACTCCAGAGTCTGAGCCTCTCTCTGGAGCAGGTCTTTAAGCTTTTTTCCCCTCTGCTTGGAAAGAGTGACTTTCTGGCGGCTGCACCACCGAGCTTAGTGAGTCGCTCCTCGGGAGGCCCCGAGGGATCTAGCAGGAAGATCTGGGGCCCTCCTAAATTTTTTTCTTTTGGGCAATCAGAAGGAAACATAGGGAGGGGAAGTTGAGCTACTATACAGAGGCTTGAAACACTTCGGGGCTCTTAGGGTAAGGGTGAAGGGGGGGAGTGGAGTGAAGGCTCACCCACTCCTCCTAGAAGATCAGAGAGGATGCCGCTCATTTGCATAATGGAAATGAGGTCTTTGTACCTCGATTTGGATCTGTCGATTTTAGGGCAGAGTGTTCAAGTAAAGAGCCTCTTTCCAGTCTGTGGGAGCCACCACATTGCACCACTGGGGAACATTTCGGACAACCAGAATCCAGGGGGAGAACTGGGTTTAAAAGATTTTCATCAGCCCCACCCCAGGTAAAGTTGGGGATGGGATATGAGAAGGTACTTTCTATTTAAGGAGCTGGGGGGGGGGTGCTTTATATCTTAGGGGAAATAGGAAGCCTAGCTATTGTCTCTCCTCCTCCTCACGCAGCAGGCAAATGCTATTCCTAAGAACATCGCCTGCTGCAGATTTCACTCCTGAGCTGAACATGACTTCGGCAACATTTCTCTGGGAGCTGGAATGTGTGTGCTTACCCACGAGACTGCAGACTCAAAGCACAGAAAATCGCAATTATAAATCCTGCCTGTGGGTTAGCAGGACAATCCCTGTGCTGTGTACTGAAGACTTGGGATACATCTACTTCCCTGCTGCCTGCTGTGTATTTACATATTTCCTGGTGGAGACAGACAAACTGAGGTGGATGGAACCACAGACAGATCAGTAGAGATCTGGCTCCAGAAACCAGGCGGTCTCTGGCCCAGCTCTGCCTGCCTGCTCTTTTTCCCAAACAAACGGATCAGATGAATAAACGCTCATAAATACCTCTGGGCTTAGATAAGAGCGATGAGGCGCTATTTCCTTTCATGCCCGACTCCAGGCGCCTTGGCCCTGCCCATAGTGGCTCCATCTCCAGACAGGCAACCTGCAGAGGTGAGGTTAATTTGAGGGCTGCTACTTTAAAGAATAAAGCAATTATTTTCCTGCTTCTACCACAGGGCAAGGCCTCCTCTCTCACCTCCTCTTACCTTTTTTTTTATTAAAAAAAAAAAAAACATGGGTCGTCTTTAACGTACGATCTTTCCTATGCTGAGGGCATTGTGACCAGGGAGAAGGGCTGAGGCCCAAGGCCCAGTCTCAGTGGCAAGATTGGGGGAGGGGTAAATATTCTTCTGCATCTTGTTCCCTTGCTGAAACAGCCCGGTACTCCTTTCTCAGTATAGGCCCAGCCATTTTTAAGTTGGAGCATTTCTGCTTTCTTTATCATTAGAAGGTTTGAAATCTTTTTTAAAAACCCCCTCCCCCCCCTTCCATGGTTTAAGGCTAAAGAGAGAGACACCCAGGGATGGTCATTGTGCCACAAAGGGGCAGCCTAGCAGTTGCTTTGAGTTCAAAGAGCTTCAGAGGCCACTTTGCAGCCAAATAAACCCTCACTTTTGATCACCCACCCTCAGCCCTTTCCTATTATCAGTGGGCAGAAGTGGACCACAAAAAGGAGCCCAAAAGAACAAGGCAGAGGTGGGTCAGCCTGGCCTGACCCCAGACATCACTCTTACGCCCATTCCCCCTATGTTCGGGTTGGAAGGGAGGTTGTACTCTCTTAACTGTCTGACCTGTGTGTGCATATTACACTGTCAGAAATACAGTGTGTGCCCTAGCTTGGGGTCTGTGCTCATTTTCTCTGGGTGAGAGGAGAGAGAGAGTGTAGATGCCCAAGTTTTCAGGGCAGCAAAGCAGGTGATACAAGCAGGAGGCATGGGAGGGGACAGGAGAGTGGCTAAGAGACCTGATAGAAAGCTAGAGTGGGCATGCCAGGTGAAGACTGGAAGATGGTTACTGAGTGCCTAGGTGGTCTTAGCAGCCTTCCTTAAACGAAATTTAAACCAAGTTTTGGAATGGGATTCATAGAGAAAGCAGGACAGAAGAGATGGTTCTTTTCAATGGGCTCTCATCTTCTCCAATAAGGAGCTGAAGACTCACTCCCCCCTCCTCCTCAAAATAGGGTTTCTCTGAGTAGCCCTGGCTGTCCTGGTACTCAGTTTGTAGACCAGGCTGGCCTCGAACTTGGAGATCTGCCTGTCTCTGCCTTGCAAGTGATGGGGTTAAAGGCGTGCACCAGCCACGACCACCTGTCTACTCACATTTCTAAGAGGGCAATTTCTTCCCGGTATTCAGATTTACTGGGACATCCTTGATTTTAAAGCTCTGTAGCCAGGAGCTATTCTTACATCCTCTGGGGTGAGGGATAAAGATGGATTGAGTGGAAGCAGCGTGAGGTTTGCAGGCAGAACAGAGATGCAGCAAAGTCACCCGGGCCATGGCTTGCAGCTTTCCCTGCGCTCTAGATCACCAAATTTAGAGATGGTTAGTTTCTTTCTCCTGAGCCCCAATCCCAGTCGAGACTGCAATCAGGCAGGCTGAGCTGTCTTGTGCTTAAGGACCGGCTTGTCAGAAGCTACTAGCCTAGTGGAGCAGCCGAGGGAGAAGCTTGGGCTCACATACTCCTGGCATTTCCTTCTTCTGGGTCTTCTAGGCAGAGGGATTTGGCTTACCCCCTCTAACCTTGAGAGTTGTGGAGAAGCGGGGGATGTGATGAACCTAAGCTTGCAAGGGGGAGAGACAGACCTGATAAACAGGACAAACGATTTTCCAAACCTGCTGAGGAGGGCGTTTCTTCTTCCCCTGTTTCTAAAATGAAGCAAATTAGCGACAACCCCGTTTTCCCTTTACCAGCACCAAAACCCTAGAAACAGACCTTCCTCCTTCATTCTCTCTAAACGAGATTCGTGGGCATTTACCCAGACCTCCCTTGAGGAACGGGCCCGTGCAACGCAGGGGTTAACTTTTCTGAAAACACAATTAACTTTTCCCTATTCCTGCGTGGAGTGGGGGGAGGGGTGTATTTATTTCATCACTGGGGAATGGGGTGATCTCCATCCAAATGTTTGTTCCCTCCTCCCTCAAAAGCACAGACGCTTCTTTCGCAGATCCTACGTAGGTGGAAGAGAGAGAGAGAGAGAGAGAGAGAGAGAGAGAGAGAGAGAGAGAGAGAGAGGAGGGGGAAAAAGGTTGATAGGTTTGTGCGCGGGTCCCTCGTGCGGGCTGCGCTCCTCCTGGGTGCTATTTGACAATTCCTGCCTCTGCCATTGGTCAGTGTTGGATCAGATGGTTGTATTTCCTTCTGGCCCTCACTGGCACCTCGCCATCCCCCCTCAGCTAAAACCCAATCTCGGCTATACTACTAATAGGCGCGGCGCTCGGACTATAAAACACAACAAATCATAAACCCGGCGGAGCAGCAGCAGCCGCGCGCGCCTCCCCTCCCGATGAGTTCCTATTTCGTGAACTCCACCTTCCCCGTCACTCTGGCCAGCGGGCAGGAGTCCTTCCTGGGCCAGCTGCCGCTCTACTCGTCCGGCTATGCGGACCCGCTGCGGCACTACCCTGCGCCCTATGGGCCGGGACCGGGCCAGGACAAGGGCTTTGCGGCGTCCTCCTATTACCCACCAGCCGGCGGCAGTTATGGCCGGGCGGCGCCCTGCGACTACGGGCCGGCGCCTGCCTTCTACCGGGAGAAGGATGCGGCCTGCGCCCTCTCCGGCGCCGACGAGCCGCCCCCATTCCATCCAGAGCCGCGGAAGTCTGACTGCGCACAGGACAAGAGTGTGTTCGGAGAGACCGAGGAGCAGAAGTGCTCCACGCCCGTCTACCCGTGGATGCAACGCATGAATTCATGCAACAGTGAGTGAGACTTCCCGCTGTCCCGCCCGGGGGGGGGGGGAATGCAGGAAGGCAGAACTAGCGAGTGTCTCCCCCACCCCCACTCCGTTCCCCCACTGGAAACTAGGTGGGTATCTCAGGAGATGGGGTAAGATTGGGTCCCTGCCTCCAAATCGCTTCTCTTGCCCGCAGAAGTTGCAAAGTTTGCAAAGTCCCAGCTGCACAGTAAGGCAGGGGGAGTAAGTGGGCTCACCGAGTTAGGCCAGAGCTAGGCTTGCTGATCAGGAAGAGGACAGGGGACTCAGTCTCTGGTTTTGCTTTCTTCTGTGTGTTATCCACCTCTCTTATCCGGATCGGCCCGGGTCCCCCCTACCCAAAGATCACTCCATTAAAAACAAGAGTGCGTCATGAAGGGGGGGGGGGAGGTGGCATGAAGCCGGCAAAGGCAATTTAATGGATCCTGGACTGCATTTCCCTGGGGCTGGAGGGGGGACTGGGGAGCGGGGAGATACCCGGAAAGTGGTGGTAGTCTGGGGGAAAGGAGGCACAAGAGGGGACAGGCGGAGGGAGTGAGAAGAACTAACCGGCGCCTGGGTCTCAGGTTGGATTATTTGTCGGCTTCAAGTCCCAATTGATGTCCATTAGCGGGACACGAAAGTGAGGAGCTGTTAATGCGGACTATGGATCGATCCACGTCATTATGGATTAAGGGCCAGAATCTATCATTGAGTAGGGTAGGGAAAGCTGGATGGATAGAAAGGAAAGGAAAGATACAGCAAGTCGGAGACATACCTGGACGGCCCCTCCCCCACTAAGCTCAGGTGGGAGTCCAACTACCCCTCCCCTCCCCCACCAAGAGTCTAGACAGAAAGAAAGCACCCGCCTAGGAATCCAGGAGGGAATCTGGAGGGGGCGCTGGAGGAGTGGGAAAAGGGGACTAGGAAATGGGAGAAAGGAAGGAGAACCAGTAAGCATCATGTCTGAAGACTGAGCGGGGGAGGAGGGGCGGTGAGCTTGGTGTGACCCCAGGCCTCAGTTTCTCCTTTCTGCGTAACAGGTTCCTCTTTTGGGCCCAGCGGTCGCCGAGGCCGCCAGACTTACACTCGCTACCAGACCCTGGAACTGGAGAAGGAATTTCACTACAATCGCTACCTGACCCGGCGGCGGCGCATCGAGATCGCGCACGCCCTGTGCCTGACCGAGCGGCAGATCAAGATCTGGTTTCAGAACCGGCGCATGAAGTGGAAAAAGGAGAGCAAACTGCTCAGTGCGTCTCAGCTCAGTGCGGAGGAGGAGGAAGAAAAACCAGCCGAGTGAAGGTGCTGCAAAGGGAGGGGGGACGCGAAGGGAGAGGCCTGTGGGGGAACCGAGGGCACCCGAAAGCCCCAGAAGGCTCTGCGGTCGGGGGGAGTCTGGGGACTTGCTCTCCAGCACAAGACGGGCGGGGCCCAAGCACTCTCCTGGACGTCCCCGCCCGCAGAACTCTTCCTGGGCGCTTGGAGGCTGCCCACCCAGCACCCCAGCGCCTCCTCCCTCCCCGAAGAACCCACCTTGGCCTCATCAGACTCCCTGGTGAGAACTGAGAATCGGACTCACTTGACGTCTCTGGAAGCAGAGCAGAATGCTCTTGTCCTTGTCGAGTCTCATTTCGTCCATGTCCCCCGTGCACGGTTCAATGGTAGATTCTCTGTCCCCTCAGCAGGGACCTGAAAGACTCCCTACCCCAGACTTGTCTCTCCTACCCCCTCCCCAAAACCACTGGAAGGAGCACATACTACCTAGAATTAAGAAGAGGAGCCTCAGAAGAAAACAAAGTTCTATTTTATTAATTTTCTATGTGTTGTGTTTGTAGTCTTGTCTTAGCTCGGGACGTGAAATACTTCGGTAATAATATTAATATTATTAATAATGATTATGATGATGATGATGATAATAATAAAGACGTGAAAACTCGCAGCTCAGTCACATCCAATTCTTCCCTGTCATTTTCCCCCCTCCATAGCCCCAGCAAACCCTGTCGTTCCTAAGCCTGAACAGCAAAGGTGAGAACCATGGTCGCCTCAGGGCCTTTCCAGGCACCAGACTCAATTCCGGAGTTACAGCTGAGATAAAAGCTGGAATCAAAAGCAGGGGCCAGCCATGGGTCCTCCCAGGCTCCAGCGTTGGTTGTGCCTCCCTCGTGCTAAATTCACAATTGCCCCTCCTATTCAGACTTGAGGGAGGGATGATGGAGAGAAGCCTTTTCCCCTCTCCTTCCTTAAGCTTGCCTAGGTAGTGAGACTCTGGAGGAATGCCACTGGAAGCCTCCTAGCCCAGAGCCCTGGAGAGACAGAGTTGGGCGGGTCTGGGCGCCTCTGCAGCGTTTTTCTGTCTTCTGCTAGCCAAGGCCCCTGGCCTTTGGCCCGCCCACATGGCTGTCTCTGCCGGCCTTGGCCCTCGGCTTTCTGGCCTATTGCTCCGGAGACTGAAAAATGAGGCCACTGGGCATCTCTCCACAGTTTGTCTACAGGCTTCAGGGTGCCCCTTCCCATATTAAGTAGGAATTCGATGGCAAGGAAGAGAACGAGAACCCGGGAGCAGGAGACCGCAAGGTCCCGACTTTATCTGGCTCTTTGGAAACCTGAGGACAGGGGAGCAGGTGATGGGGCATTTGGTCTCATCTTCTCTACCCAAAACGGTTTATTCTTTCTCTGCTCCCATTCTCACCCAAGCCGCAAGCTGCAGGCACCATTTTCTTTTCTTCCTCCTCCCTCTCTCCCTTTTTTATTTTTAAAGAAAATAGCCGCCTGGCAGAAGGGGCCCAGCTGCGAAGGTCTCTGGCCGCCCAGCGGGCTCAGCAAGGGGCCCCGGTCTTCTGAACCCCTTCCTAGGAAGGCTGGAAGGCAGATGAGCAAATTCTCCAACTGTTAGCCACCAGCAGAATGAGGCTTCGGATCTGGCCTCCGAATGCGATAGCTGGCATCTGGTGAGATTGTTACGAGGTTCTGTTTTAACCCCAAACTCTCACGTATGAGTTGTCACCCAAATCCCCACCGCCTAGGCGGTGTCTGCTCTAGGCTGCCTATCCCCGGCTGTGTTCCTCTTCCAGGGTCCCTGTCCAGCTCGGTTCCTAGGCCTATGCTAAGGATGCGAGATCAGAAGAATTTCAAACTTCCCAGGGGCCCAGGAGAACGAAGAGCTTCTCTGCCTCTTCCAGCCTCCTGCTCAGCCCTGCGGCTCTCTGGCGTTTTGGACCCTAAACCGAAGCCTCCTCTCCAGGAAGGAGGCCTGGTTGAGCTAACGGAGATAACTCGTAATAATTGTTTTTTCACACACAACTTCTAACCCTTCCTTCCTCATTTCCTTACCCAACTTGGGGACTGACAAAGCTTAAAGAGGGAAGGTCAGACAACTAAATCCTTGATCATACTATCCAGAGTTAAAATAATAATCGTAATAATAAATGATGATAATAATGTCAGAGAGGAAGACATAAATAGAGAAAATAATCTCACTCTAACAAAGTGGGCAAAATATTCAAGCCTATCTTCCTAAAGGTTCAACCCTGCGTTTGAGCCGCGGGGCCGCCTTTCTTTCTTGCTTGGCGGTTGCACAGAGCCAGTTGGGAGGCTGCCGACGCCGCCATGGCGGCCTGCGGCCCGCGCTCCCGTCAATCGCCGGGAGGTGGCGCGCTCTGCTTAGAGGCCAACGCCAACCTTCTCCCTGTTTCTCCCCCTTCTCTCTTTCTCCCCCCCCCCCTCGGAGGCTCGCATTGAATCGGCCCTAACGATTCTCGGATCGTCATTATTTGTAACCATAGAGCATGAATTACCTCTTGAGGTCATCAGCGAGAATTTACGACTGGTCAACAAAAGCACGTGATTCCCTAACGCCCCCCCATCCCCCTTCCAACCCCCCCCCATATTTGGCCGCATACATAGCAAAACGAAGTACAGTGCATCGCTATAATTCATTAATACATCATAAATCGTGAAGCACAGGGTTATAACGACCACGATCCACAAATCAAGCCCTCCAAAATCACCCAAATGAGCTCGTACTTTGTAAACTCCTTCTCGGGGCGTTATCCAAATGGCCCGGACTATCAGTTGCTAAATTATGGCAGTGGCAGCTCTCTGAGCGGCTCTTACAGGGATCCCGCTGCCATGCACACCGGCTCTTACGGCTACAATTACAATGGGATGGATCTCAGCGTCAACCGCTCCTCGGCCTCCTCCAGCCACTTTGGGGCGGTGGGCGAGAGCTCGCGCGCCTTCCCCGCGTCAGCCCAGGAGCCCCGCTTCAGGCAGGCGACGTCCAGCTGCTCCCTGTCCTCGCCCGAGTCCCTGCCCTGCACCAACGGCGACAGCCACGGCGCCAAGCCCGCTGCTTCGTCCCCTTCCGACCAGGCGACCCCAGCCAGCTCCAGCGCCAATTTCACCGAAATAGACGAGGCCAGCGCGTCCTCCGAGCCTGAGGAAGCGGCAAGCCAGCTAAGCAGCCCGAGCCTGGCTCGGGCACAGCCAGAGCCCATGGCCACCACTACAGCCGCGCCCGAGGGGCAGACTCCACAGATATTCCCCTGGATGAGGAAGCTTCACATCAGCCACGGTAATTCTCCATCTCTTTTTTGTCCTCTTCGTATCCCTGCCCTGTGCTAGGGGTGAGGGGGGGGTCTGTGAGGAAAGCTTGACTTTGCCTCAAATATAGATTCACCCCCCCCCAAGAGGGAGAACTGTTCAAAGGGGTCCCCACAGCTCCATGAACAGAGCCAAACAGGGTCTTTTGCTGGGGGTGGGCATTTTTCTAAAAACAATTTGTTGCCGGGCTCAGTTTAGGCTTTATTTACCCAGCTAGTCACCGGCTTTGGGTTGAAAGATGGGATTTGTGTATTGTAGGGAGGGGTCCTGTTTATTCCCGAAATTTTGAGGTGCAGCTAGCAAGGAAGAAATGGGCTGTAAACGGAGCTTTCTAGGGCAAAAGTGCAGCGGCTCTCCTCCCTTCCGGGGCTAAAGGCCGCCTGAACCCAGCCTAGGGTGAGGCACTAGGAAGGAGCAAGAGACAAAGCCGGGAGCATTTGCTAGCACCAGAAGTGGGGGCTGCTGGAGAAGGGGGGGAATGAAGAAATAGAGGCTGTATGCGGGCACCTGGAGTGAGGAGGATTGGAGCTGCGGTGAGCAGGGTGCTGGGGACGCCTGGGTCCTGCTCCCCGCCCCCTCCCACTCAGTGCCCCCTCCTTTAACCGGAATAACGTTGCCTGCGGGCTCTTCTCTAACTGCTCTAGATATGACTGGGCCAGACGGGAAAAGGGCCCGGACCGCCTATACTCGCTACCAGACCCTGGAGCTGGAGAAGGAATTCCACTTCAATCGCTACCTGACCAGGCGGCGACGCATCGAGATCGCCCACGCGCTCTGCCTGTCCGAGCGTCAGATCAAAATCTGGTTCCAGAACCGTCGCATGAAGTGGAAGAAAGACAACAAACTGAAAAGTATGAGCCTGGCTACAGCCGGCAGCGCCTTCCAACCATGAGCCCATCCGGAGGAGCCCTGGGCGGCCCAAGAGCCCGCACCACCCCCAGCCCGACCCTTCCAACCCTCCCTGCACCGCCACTGCCCGCTGGGAACCTGTTCCCACGAGCATGTCTCGCCCCAGCCTTGTGTTACAATTTTTCGTTTGGTCTGAGGTCTTCCCATGGCTCCCTCTCTCCTGGACTGGTTATCTTGTTATTATTGTTAATAATTATAATTATTATTATTTCCCCTCCATGCTCCCCACCTCCCTTGGCTCGCCCCCAATTGCCAGTGTTTCTGAGTGTCCTCGTGTCTGTGGGTGCACCCCTTTCCCCAGGAAAAAGAAAAGAAAAAGAAATTCGCATGTTTAATGTGACTTCCCTTCCCTGTGTGTGTTCTAACTTATTTATAAAAAGGATAATGGCTGTATTTTAAGTTTCAGCTGGAAACTTCCATAAGGGGCAGCAGTTGAGGTAGTGCTGGGCCCAGCTGAGCTGGCCTGAGAAATGGAGTCTATGATCGTGTCTCTTTTCACCCACTTCATCCGTCTTCAGCTCCCACTCCCTAGGCCCAGGACTCCGGAGCAGTGGCTTGTTCCTGGGGTGGGAAGGGGCCAGGGAAGGACCAAAGTGTGGATGTTGAGAAGAGGAAAGGAAAAGAGTAAGCGATAAGCTAAGCGCCTGCTGCCTGGTAGGCCCCACAAGGCCTGGCCTGGGAGTGTATGGAATCAGAAATAAGCCTCGGTGTAAAATGTCTTGTGATTTTTCTCTGTGAATCTGTGGGCCTGGCTAGAAGGCCCAAAGCTTGTAAATATGGGGCTAGTCTGGGTCAGGCCAACCACTTCCTTACCCATTTCACTTCTGAGACCATTTGTAGCCAGCGAGGGGATGCTGTGTGTGGGATCTGTCTTTGCCAGGCCTGTCTCAGTGATTAGCTTTTGGTATGTCTGTAGCTTTCCTTGAAGTCAAATAAATGTTTCCCCCACTCCATTGCCTTCCCCTTGTCTTTTCTTCGAGGGTCTGCCTCTTTCACCACTGGGCACAAGCTATCCTGAGACCATCTCCCATAAATCTAGGGCACAGGGAAGGGGAAGTAGGGTGTCTGCCAGAAACCCCTTGAAGCCACCTAGGTTGGGCCAGGAGACAGGCCTTCCTGCCTGGGGTGGTGAGAGGCCCAGAAACTTCATATGGGCCTTAGCTGGACTCCATCCTGACTTCCCTTCAGGTGACTTGCAAAGCCTCTGAAAAAAAATGCTCCAGGAAGAGTTATTTGGGCCTAAGTCCTGAGCAAGAAGACTCCTGGTATTTTGAAACTGGTAAAGGCCTGCCCAGATGCCCAGTCTCCTGTTCCAAACCCCAATTAAGCTCTGCTACCCACTAAAGAAAAACAAAACAAAACCAAACCAAACAAAAAACCAAACCACAATTCAATTTCAAAGGTTTCCTGTCTCACTTGGCCTTCTCTGCACTTTTCAAGGGGTTCCTCCTCTCCAGGGGTCCCCACTGACCTTCCCCTCTTGATTAGGGTTCCTCCTGAAAGGCCCCTGGCTCCCCCTCCAGCCTGGTTCAGGACCAGGGCCCAGTCTTCATCCATCCAGTTCAGCCTCCACCCTGAGCAGAAGAGTCAAGTCTGGACACTTACCCGGTCAATCCCTTCCAGCTGGGCCCAACTTCTTACAGGACCTGGGGGGGAGGGGGAGTCGGTGAGGAGATGGCGAGGGTTTAGGAGGGTCTATTGGGCCCTCCTTCCCTCTCACCCCATGACTTTGTCCCCCTTTGCCGAAAGCAAACTATCCCAAAAGTCGCTATGACATTTAGATGTCAAATGGATAGGGGTTTTATCTCGAAGTTAGATCGTAAAAATCGCCGAGAAGTCAGACAGATACCCCTCACTGGCTCGAGAAAGTCACGTGAGGTCCATAAAGTTAGTTTTATGGTTTTGGGGAGTTGACACCGCGCGGTATATTTCACATTCTCCAGAAGGTTAAGTGACACTTTAACTGCTCACTGTGGTGGGGAAGGGGGCAGAGGTAGGTGAGCGCTCTTCCAGCTTGGAGCAGCCGGAAAAGCCCCGGAAGGCAGTGGCCAGAGCCCAGGCCCAGCACTCCACAGTAAGTCCCTTCCCGCTTTCGATTTCTTCCCTTGCAGTTTTGGGGCTTGGAATGGGAGGAGAAAATTTTGTTTCCAGTAGGGCTGTAGACAGGGGAAATGTAACCGGTTTGTTTTTGTTTTTAACATATACCCAGTTCTGAGAAAGTGGGGGGGGGGCTAAAGTGTGGGCTCAGTTCTGTAAATCCTCAGTGGTGGGAGGTGTCTGCTGCTTATTTACGGGAGCACCCCCGGACTCTGTGGAGAAAGGGGTTCATGTGGGATCCATGCTCCTTCAATATCTTTGGAAATTAGGGTCCAAGAAGGAGGGGGTGCGAACAGCTGGAATAAAGTTTGGGTGTGGCGGAGGGGTGTTTCTCTGCTGACTATCTTCAGGTAGATCTTCCCTCACCCCCCAGGAGAGAAACATCATGAGATTGGTTCATCTGGGCAGTGTTGAAGGCATCCAGGCGGGCACTTTTCCCTGGGTATAGTTGAGAGACAGAGCCAGGGAAAGGCAGCTGCTGTGGGCCACCTTATCCTAGAATGCTCTCTGGGTTTGGGATTCATGTTCCCCATAAAAAAAAAACATCCCCCCTGACTCCCCATAGTCTCCCCAGGATTCTCTAGAATGGGAGAACTCGGTGTTCTTATACCCAGCTTCAGCTTGTTGGTCCCAGTTTGATTTTCTTGTGCTGGTTTCTAAGAAGGAACTTGAGTTAAAATGAGGGATGCTGGGGGGGGGGGGTTCCATAGTCTTCAGTTCCAAACCTAATTTCTGACCAGAGATCTGAAAGAACAGAGCTGCCTTCCAGGTCTGGAGGACTTAGGTGTATCTAACCAGCCAGTCACAAATACAACCTGCCCAGGAACATAGGTCCCCAAAGAGACCAAGGTGCTGTCTTTTCCTCTTCGTTCCCTCTGGACTCTGAATGGTCTCTTTGTTTTGTAGCACCGCATCCAGAAGTGTTTCCAAATATTCCCCCCTCCATGGGAGCCTTGTTTTCTAAGGAAAAGTCACCTTTCTAAAAGCTAGAGTCCTCTTACCGATCAAATGGATGTGTCTCCCCACCCTCTTAACTAAGACCTCTGGAGCCAGTGCCTCTGGTGCTCCTGCTTCGGGCAAGCTCACTGTTTCTGGACTCACCAACTCTGGTGGATAATTCCTCAGATAGGACTTGGCATTTTGAGGGGCTTCTAATCCCTGACAAAGAAGGGCCACAGGGCTTCCCTGCTTCCCATGAAAGGGGTACCAGTGCTCCCCCTCTTCTTGCTCTGCCCTTTACTCTTCTCACCCTTCCTTGCCTACACCCAACCGATAGGAGAGACCCTCAAGGAGCTCGAAGAACAGAGGAAAGAGACCAAGGGCTTGGGATCCTCACCCAGGCATCTCCCTAAGAAGGATGGACATTTACACCCCTTGTAAAGGACACTCTTTACCACTCCCAAAGGATCAAAGGAAGCCAGCAGCACTTAAAATATGAATACGCTTTGGAGGGTTGGCTTCTGCCGGCTTCAAAGCAGCTGAAAGAAGCGTAAAGGAGACAGGCGACGGTAGCAGACTCTAACCTGGGGATTCTGAGAGAATCCTTTTTCCTGGTTTCTTCTGACCTCACTCTATCTGGCTTTCTGTATTCCTTCTTAGGGTCCTGAGATTCTAGGTCCTCAGGTTTGTCCCTGACAAGCGTTCTCCCTCCACTTTGCATGTCAATTTTGCAAACTCTGATAGAAGGTTCGAGGCCGACAGCCTTGAGACATCTATGGGACACATTTAGATCAATCTTTCAGAATGGCAAAGAGGTGTTCCCAGGCACGAGTGTCTGGTTTTCCCTCAGAAGTATCCCCCTTGGATGGTCTCCTATGACTCTAAGCAGATCTCAGAGGGGGAAGAAAATCCTGGTGGACTTCCTCTTCCCCCAGCTTGGCTTTCGGGGTAACTATTCTCTGAACTGCCGCCAGGGCAAGTTGGGGAAAGAGGCCCTGAAAAACATGAAAGGGTTGTTGGTACAAAGAACTGTCCTCGCCTCAGACTTGGGCTGCCTCTGCCTCTCTTCCTTCCTTTTCTTCCTCCTCCTCCTTTTTTCTTCTTCTCCTTCCCTTTCCTCATTCCTCTTCCTCTCTCCCCCTCCCCAACCCCCCCTTCCCCC
>NW_004949129.1:4069218-4078914 GCF_000317375.1 Microtus ochrogaster | reverse complement strand
CCCCCCGCTTCTCCATTTCCTCTCTGGACACATTGCTTTACTGCCTCCAGATCTCTTCTCTCTCCTTTCCCCACATGGCTAGGCCTCAATCTCTGAGAGACAAACCAAGCCAAGCACCCTCTCGCCAAATCATCTACCCTAGGGGCAGAGCCCAACCGGGCCACCACTTGAAGGACAATTTGATTTTGTTTTGTTTTATTTGATTGTTTGTTTTGTTTTGTTTCTCTGTGGCCACAGGGATGGGAGGAAGTATAAAGAAGTGTAAACAGGAAAGCGGCCTAGCCTGGAGTTCCAAGTGCCCATATTTCATCAGCTTCCTCTCCATAACTGCAGCAGGGACACTTAACCCTTCCCTGGCTGTGAGAGGGCAGAACCCGGAGAGCCAACAACCAGTTTCTTTTCCCCCTTCCTGGTTCTTTTATCCCTGGGATCTGAATGCTGGGAGAGAAGCCAAGGATTCAAAGCAGAGGAAAAGGTAGAGAGGGTTCGTTCGGCATGTATCCTCAAATTCAGTCCCTTCCTGGGACAGCTCTCCTGGAATATAAGCATCATCACGGTGTGGATTCTAGTGGATTCTAGCAGGCCAACCTGAGAAGACAGGGCTAATAAGACTCTCCCCTCCCCCATTTTTAGGAGTAGGCACTACCGGTCACTTTATTCCTTTTTGGAGGTTTTTAGAGTAATTGGATTTTGAGGCTGGGATCTGCCCACAGCAGGGCCTATCGATTGCCACGGTGCAGTTACACATCCGTATTAATTAACCCAGACACCACATGGAAACTGAGCTGTTTGGGAAGGGGGAGGGGAGCCATGGGGGCCCTTTAAGGAGACTGGACACTTCTCCCTAAGTGTCCCTGAGGCCCAGATAGGATAGTTGCTTCCCACAAGAATCCTGTGACCCTCCGGAGCTCAAAGTCCCTGGACTTCTCTGCAAGGGTAAGCCTGACTTGGTTGTTGCAATTGGTCTCCCACCCCACCCCCAAATCTCCTAGGGGTAGACTAGACACCTCCTAATGTGTCTGTCTTCCCAGTTCTCTGAGGCTGTCTCTGGTAGAGGTTCCCAAAGTCATCTTTTTAGAGGAGTTACTAACCCTCCTCACCTTCCTTCCAACTTCCCAAAGGTAGAAGCTTCCTGAAGCTTTTCAGGGTTGTTCTGTTTGGTCGTTTTGGTGTCCCATTGGTTGTTGATGGTAGTGATGGTGTTGTGGCCTTCCTCTTCCTACTACCCTTCCCTCCAAAAAGTGATTAAAATCTGTTAAAGGATTTAATTAAGAGAGTTAAATGAAAAGGAAGGAGGCGCAAATGAGTTGGGGGAAAAAACCCCACCAAAGCTATTCTCAACGATTAAATCGCCATTTTAACAATATAATGGAGATTGCATCCTGAAAGGGGAAATCAACGCTCATATCTCATCAATAATTCATAGAGTCCGGGATCACGTAGAGGTCAGCAGACGAGGTGGGGGGGGGGTGCGCAGCGCCGGCCTACACGGGCCTCCAGGCCTGTGCCGCATACATTACCCGCTGCGGCCACACCACCACCTCAGCGGCTTTTGCAGGACAGGCCGGTATGCCTATAGGTTTAGACGACTTTTCCTCCGTTCTTTAGGTAAATTTATGGAGAATTCATTGAGTTAGGCGCTCTAATAGGAGGAAGAGGAGGAGGAGGTCGTCGTGGTGGTGGTGGTGGAGGAGGTAGTGGGTTTAAAGTCCTAGATAAGATCAAATTCCGGGTAATCCGGAAACCTGTTGGCCACATAGCATCCCCTCCTCGAGTTTTATTTTTTTCTGGCACCCTCTTCTTTCCTTTCCTTTATACCTTAAGTTCCTCCCTCCTGTCTCTCCTCTCTTTATTTCCTTTGAGAGAGGAAGATGTATCCTCTGAAGCACCTTGCAGCATCTTGTCCTTGGCCAAGGCTCCTAGGCATCCAGGCCATGCTCTTGTCTTTTACAGGACTGGGGCCGTGCACGTGGCTGCAGGCTGTACTGCGGGCCTTGCGGCTCAGCGGCTGGGCCCATGACTTCAGATCCCGGTGGGATAGAATGAATCATCCAGCGAGGAATAATTCGTAGGCCTGAGGCTGGCTTGCCTAACCTCCTCCTACCCCTAAGTGGGAAAGGGGGCAGTCTGCATGGCCCCAAGCACTTAGCAGTCCAGTGGAGGGAGAATGACGGCATGCACGAGGGGGTCGCCTCTTGGGGAATTTAGAGTCAGTTTATGCACCTATTTTTCTCTTTCTATATTCCATCTTCCTTTCTCTTTCTCCCTTCTCTCTCTTCTTCCTGCTTTACGACTCCCAAGTACCCCACGGAAGGAGAAATGAAACCTTTCCCTGCAACAGATGGGAACCTGAGAGGTGGTATTTGGGCAGATGGGAAACCGAAAGCGCGCTGGTCCACTGCAGGGCTGCTGCGCCGGCTGGGAGGCAGAGGCTGTAACTTCCCGGATCTGCCAGTAGAGTCCGCCTTAGACCAAGTTCACAGCCAGGCTGGGGTCTCTGAGACGCCAGCAGGCGACCGCTCAAGGTGGCCCCGGGCCCCGCAGGGTCTGCTTTGTTGAAACCCAGATCTCTTTCCACCCCCCAAGGGCCCAGTAGACTCCTCCGATTCCAAGGAAGTCCTGCTTCAAGCTGTTTTCATTCTTCACCTTAGAAACCACTCGTTTCCAGGTCAGCCCATTCTGCGGTTCCCATAGCCCTTCACTCAGCAACCTCAGCCTCACTCTTCCAGACAAGAACGAAGGAGGGTGGGTGGGCAGTCAAAAGCCCTTGCTGGCATCTCAACCAAAGAGACCTATGAAAATGAAGGCAGTGTGGTCAGTGCTGCAAACCCCCCGGGGGGAGTTATTTAATAATCTAGAACTTCTATTCCCCAAGTCTAAGGTTCTTTCTTGGGGTGGGGTGGGAACACAAGGTGGCCAAAGGGGAGGGGCAAGGAAGATGTTTTGCTCTTGGGTCTCTGCAGTCCGCACAGCAGAAGGAGACCCTGAGCAGTGAGGCCAGTGTTATTGACGGAGGGGTCGCAAAGTTGGAGGGTCAAAAGTTTACGTGCATGCGTGATCCCGGCGGCCCAGGCGTCTAGCGGCGGGGGCGGGGTGGGAGAGGGGGAGGGGGTTGTATGTGTGAAGAGAGAAGAGAGAGCATGGGATGCTGGAGGTAAGGAAGACAAGGGAGCTGGGAGATGTAAGGGATGGAGGAAGCAGAAGTGGGATAGGGGAAAGGCAGATATCTGGGGGAGGGGAAACTGAGGAAGGAGGAAACTATTCTGCTAAAGCTGTGCTGCCGCTGGTGGAGAACCATACAAAAGACAGCGCTCCGGGGCGTGGCGAATCCTCCACGCAATTTTCTCTCCCAAAGATAACCTTTGAGTCACCATATAAAATTTAATTAAAACCTACCCAGCCGCACACATTTAAAAAATCCAATTACCCACACGTCCTTGCAGGACGTTTGGCAGGGCCAAAAGAAGGCTTCCAAGGTGAAGTCTTGCTTCTCGCTAGCAGCAGCCCCACCCTGATTGCCCTAAAGGGACCAACTGCGTGCTCCTCCTCCTCTGGGGGAGGTAGCCCTGTCTTCCCAGACCCCTAGTTCCTAGAATAGTTCCAGGTACTGGACTTTAAGGCTTTGGGCCAGTACTAGGGATTTTTTTTTTTAAATTCCTAATCCTTCTCTTTACATGTCGTGTTTAAGAAGTAGGACAGTGAAAAGCAGTTCGCTCCTTCTCTCCCAAGCCTCCATTTGGAGGTTCATCCAGATCCACTCTCTCCCTCTTTGGAAGAGGGAGGGCAAGTGTGATGGAAAAATACTTAATGATCTCTTGGAGATCTTTGTAACGGGAGTTGAAGCAGGCGACCTGAAATGAACCCCGGGTCTATGCATTAAGCTTAGCTCATAAGTGAAAGGCTTCCTAGAGACCGTGATTATTACACTAAGGCATATGCCTATTTTGGATCCTGAAATGACTGTTACATTATGAGATGTCATCACAGTCTCTTCTAAGCATTCGCTATAGGAGGTGCACTGTGGGTGTTTGTCCTACAATGGGCATAGGCTGGGAGCTTTTGGAAAATATTTTGAAATAAAGCCAAAGAATAAAAAACAGTAAATTTTAAGGCAATTTAACCCCAGTTTCCCCCTCCCAACCAAAGGGTGTATGGAATCATTTCTATTTACTCCTCAGGTGAAATCACGGGGGGTGTCCAGAGGGGGGTTATTGGGTCCTGAGGAGCTGAGGTCAGGGCTTCAAGAGGAGAATCTATTTCTTTTGGTTCCCTCTTAGTCTCATTTGCCTACGCCTCAGAAGAAAATGTTGACAAATTTAGAACTCTGGAATAGACTGGAGTGGTCTGAGGTCCCAGGCTAAAAAGACTGCAGGAAGGGAAAAGTGACTTCTGCTATCCCAGACCACACTGGCTGCCTTGCCCTAACCTATCCTTTCTAGAGGATACCACTCTGCCGCGCTCACACTAGGTTTGGCCTAACTTAACTGGGTGGAAGGGGAGTTGTCTGGACTACATCAGCCAGTCTACTGGGGGGGGGGCAGAGAAGAGGAAGGACACATTGTAGACATTCCACCAGATTTAAAAACCCAGGTCTTTCTGATGGTGATGGAGGAAGGGCCAAGAGCTGCTGAATGAATGAGAACTATATTCTTAAAAAAAAAAAATGGAGGGGGAGTGTTTTGTTTTCAGGGACCATTAAAACCTCTGAAAACCAGGTCCTCAAGTTCCCTGCTTTTGACCAGTGCAGCCTGGTCCTTCTCTGAGTTTCCTCTTCCCCATGGGATCTGCTGTGGATCAAACTCTATTCCAGAGAGGTAGAAAAGTCATTTCTGGAATTCTGGGGCCTCTAAAGTTTCGGCAGAAATGGCCATGTATCTGGCATTTGGGGCCACAAGTAAAATGGTTGAAGAGGGTAACAGGGTCTCGGTCGACCCAGGCCCTGAGGGTGCAGGCATTTAGGAAAAGAGCCCAAGGAAGGAAACCCTTGTGTCAGGCTGGTTTTCTAGGGTTCAGATGCCCAATGACATGCTTCCTGCCCTTCAGGTGCCAGTGCCAGCATAATTAGTTAGTTGCTCAGGCCTCAGAAGGATTCCCTCCACGGGACCACAGGCTTTTGCTCTTAGCCCTGGGAGCCGGAGTTGACAAAAATATAGGAATGATTGAAAAATCAAAGCGGGGGCGGGGCCGCCTGAATTGTATTCCAATGGAGACTTTTTTGGGGTGGGGTTGGGGGGGGGAGAGAAAAGTCGAGCTGGAGAGGGCAAGCTGAATCAAATTCCTGCTCTGTCATTTTTCTCCCAAGTAATGACCTGCGCAAAATTCAATATGACCGAGCGAACTGCGTGAGCATATTATAGTAACTGCCTGCTCGTGGGGGGAGGCCCGGAGAGGGGTGAACCGCAGGTCACGGCGTCTAAAAATTATTAAAATGTTCGAGAGCCTCGTGACGCGCCTAACCGTTTAACAAAGACTGCCAAAGTATGAGATTAATACGAAAACTTGCGCTTCAAAAACAAAAACACACCAAAAAAAAAAATCTTTTTCCGGCCTCCGAGGGGGCCTGTGGTTCCTTTGCCCGCAGCCGCGGTTCGGTTTTCCGGACACACAATAGTGGACAGGAGCGAGCTCAGCTGTTGCTCAGCGGGCCCACGGCGGGTCGGCCGGGAGTAGGCGGCGAGCGGCTGGGTGAGTACTCTTGCCGGCTCAGTCCCTTGCTCCGTTCAGTGCGCTTGGGGTGCTCGGGCCCGCTGGGGACTAGCGTCATCTTGGCCCTCTGCTGGGGTTTCTTTCCTCTCTGCTTCACTTCCAACTCGCCCATAAAAGGTGGATGCTTTTTTGCTGGGCCGGGGCATGCCTGTGATGGCGGAGGCGGGGTGGGCTGGGCAGCGAGAGGTCACAGTAGCAACCTGTGGCTGCCAGGGGAAGGCAGTCAAGTGGTCTTCAAAGAACCTGGAAACTCTAGAGAGGTGACACAGAAGGTGCACACGCCCCTGGCTCTGTGTATTTTTATTGGTAGGCTTATTGTTGTTGGTATTCCAGGCGTAGAGAGGTGAGGCTGGCTCAAGCTGTAGTGAAATCTGTCCTGGGGGTTGCTGATAAATCCTGTCTTTAGCCCCTAGCGTCTACACAGAGCTGGAGTGTGGAGGGGGGGGTTGGTAGGAGGGCAGGTGGTGGCTCTCCAGTTCTCAGAAGCGAAAATTTCACTGACCAGGGCGTCTCTTTACCCCCATTCCTCTTACTCTTGGTGCTCAGGACACCTGGGCCACATCTCTTGTTAGGTGTGGATCAGGAAGAAACCAGCCTCGATGCTCTCCCAAGTCGCAGATGGATTAGATCAATATAAAAGAGAGGGAGGTATGGGGGTAGGGGAGGGGCCTGGGCAGTTGGAGTGGGTGGTCGAACCCCTAAATGCCCTTTGAGAAGACTTGCTTCTTGCTTGATGCTAGGGAGCTGGTGGGGGAATCAAAGCAATACACTTTGTCTATGGATGACCAAATGGAACCCTGTCTCTACAATATATTTTTTCTCTCTAGTTATATATGAGTCTGGTCTAGCTAGCTAGGAGGGTATTTGGGTTAGAAGCCAAACCCAGAGGCCACTATTGCAATGCCTAGATGTAGTAGGTTAAAAACAAAACAAATAACAGAAACAGAGGTCTCTGGACCCATTTGCCTGCAGGTGGGATCTCTCCTACCCAGTTCCTGGTTCCTGTGTGGGTGAGTTAGACAGTTGTTTTGGCTGATCTGTGTGCGTTCGTGAAATTGACAGTGTTCTAATCCACTCAATAAGGACGAAAGTGTATTGCTTAAACCTAGGAAGCTGGGTGGTGAGGAAGTTTCTCCCTGCTGCAGTGGCCCTCACCTGGTCACAGCTCTCAGGGTTTAAGCTTCAGTCCCTTCTAGCTCAATTTCTCATTTTTCCAGTTTAGTAAATCAACAGTTACTGGGATGTTCATTCTCAAACGCCAGAATCCCATTTTGGCCCCATTGCCAGCAACCCAAGCAGGTGGATGGGCCCAGTTAGTGTGCCTCTAGACAGAGAATCTCTGCCTGGAGCTAAGAAGTGCATAAAGGAGGTCCTCCCCACACCTCTACAGGACTGTCCCTTCATCCCAGTCCCCAGTCCCCAGGAGGTAGGAGGGCTATGGGAGGCTGGGAGGGGTCTGCGCATCATCTGGCTGCAACTTTTATGGTTCCTCATTGCTCTTCATTCGGAAATGAAGCGCCTTTGATCTTTTTCTCAGGTTGTAAACGGAATTGCCCGTCATTAAATATCCGGGAGTCCCCATCTGCTTGGTCTCCCAGCATTTTTCTTCACAGCTGTTTCTCCTTCTTTTTACCATTCAGTTTTTCCAAAAGGACTTTTATTACGCCCCCTTCACACCCAGCCGCCTTTCTCCCCTCCCTTTGCTTTGGAAAATATCTAGATATGCGTTTGATCACAAAGTAAAGACTTGGGGCAAGGGAGGAGCCAATTTGAGGTTTTGTTTTTTTTCTTTATAAAAAAAAAAAAGTCATAGGGGGAGGGGAGGGACTGAGGGCACCCAGAAAGGCCTGATTCTGACTTCGAGGCAGCCTCAGGATGACCCTTCCTCCTTTTGTACTTAGCTAATGTTTACATCTCATAATTCATGCGCCACCGAAAGTCGCGCGGCAGCCACGAGGTTCGAGTTCCTTTGCCCAATGGCTGCTTTTATTTTTGATTCTTTTTCTAGCAGAGTTGAAAATATTGTAATCCTAAGAATGGACCCACAGTGTCTTTTTCTGCTCCCAGAACTCAAAATTAAAAACAAAACGAAATAAAATGAAAGCATTCAAACTACACCCCAAAAGAAGAACGCACCGAAAGTAAAAGAACTGGAAATTTCCTGGGCCGAGAAGACCTGTCTGTCTTCTGTATATACCCTGTAGATCCGAATTTGTGTAAGGAATTTTGTGGTCACAAATTCGTATCTAGGGGAATATGTAGTTGACATAAACACTCCGTTCATTTTTTTTTCCAGAAGAAAAATAGATTACTTTCTAAATGAGGACAATCCAGTGACTGGCTTCAAGAAGACTTCTTCCTTTTCTTTCTTTTCCTCCCTCAACTAGTTAGGAGAAATCTCTTCTACCTGAGGCGTCACCCTTGCCTGCCTGGGTCCTTGTTCACTTAAGAGGTTGTTAATGTTGCTGGCTTTTTAAAATTTATCCTTACGTCCAAACCTAGTTCTTTTCTGTTATGGGTCTAGGGTGCTTTATTGGAATTCGTGTGGAAGCAGTGTGCAAAGGCAAAGGAAATTTGCTTTTCAAACGGATGCGGAGGTCGCTATTTCATTAGGTTCAGGACAAGGCGCCCTGAAAAATATGAGGTTGCCATGGGTGTTCTAGTGCGTGTGTCCTTCCTTGGTGGGAGTGTCACAGCTAGGACTCCTTTCCTTAGATCATAAGGATGTGAAATTTCTCTTGATCACACAGGCAGAGGTGGCAGCTTTAGCGACAATAAGAACTCTTGACGCCACGGTTAGCATTGCTTCGATGAATCTGGAATTAGCAAATTACTGCTCCATTTGTTTTCGAAACTTGCAGGTTTTGTTTTATTCCAGCTTCTATCTTTAGTGCGGGAAGTCAAGTCTTTTCTCCGAGTTTGGGCCTTGTGGGTCAAAGGGAGGGAGTGGTTAGGAGGAGAGGACAGACTGACAGACACAGAGAAGCTAATAGTGCAGCTAAATGCGATTTGGAAGGCGAAATCTCCCCGAATTAGTGCGTGAATTTCCTATCGATCCGCCCGCGGTTCCATTCATCTCTGACAAGTCCCTCCGCGCACCCGCCCTCTAGCTCCCGACGCCTCCTCACTCACCTCCTACCCCTCCCCAACTGGCTGCAGGGAGAAGCCCCAAGCTTAGCGCCCCTCAAACCTAGTGGGTGCCCCTTTCAAGAAGGAGCCCCCTGGCCCGCCAGTCACTTAACCTCACATAGACACCCGGTGCGTGAGCTCCCACTCACCCTGGGGAGAAGATGGGGCCCTATGGAATGAAGAGAACGGGTGGCAGAGGTGAGGTAGGGCAGGGGGATACACCCGGAACCCCAACTTCTGAGGGAATGCAGAGATTGTGCTTTTCCCAGCCCCCCCAAAACAAGCTCTCCAGTCTTAACCTGCTCACTCCTTCCTAGCTCTTTGCCGCTCTCCGCTGCGGAGAAAGCCAGGCGAGGAGGGGGTCGCCCCGCAGGAGCCTATGTAAATCCTGGTGTTGGGTGGGTGGGGAGGGGGAGAGAAGGGGAAATAAACCTCTTTGGCTGGAGTAGGGTCCGGGTGAGCAGATTTCCTTATCCGGGAATCGCAGGCCGGGTGGCCATTGGCTCGGAGGATCACGTGGGCCCCTAACTTTGTTCACTTGACAGTAAGTAGGAGGGCTTTCGGAAACAGGAAAACGAGTCAGGGGTCGGAATAAATTTTAGTATATTTTGTGGGCAATTCCCAGAAATTAATGGCTATGAGTTCCTTTTTGATCAACTCAAACTATGTCGACCCCAAGTTTCCTCCGTGCGAGGAGTATTCACAGAGCGATTACCTACCCAGCGACCACTCGCCGGGGTACTACGCCAGCGGCCAGAGGCGAGAGAGCGGCTTCCAGCCCGAGGCGGCCTTCGGGCGCCGTGCGCCCTGCACCGTGCAGCGCTACGCGGCCTGCCGAGACCCCGGGCCCCCGCCGCCTCC
>NW_004949129.1:4058374-4069118 GCF_000317375.1 Microtus ochrogaster | reverse complement strand
TGTCCCCTCGGGCTCCCGTGCAGCCACCAGCCGGGGCCCTCCTCCCGGAGCCCGGGCAGCGCTGCGAGGCGGTCAGCAGCAGCCCCCCGCCGCCTCCCTGCGCCCAGAACCCCCTGCATCCCAGCCCGTCCCACTCCGCGTGCAAAGAGCCCGTCGTCTACCCCTGGATGCGCAAAGTTCACGTGAGCACGGGTGAGTGCGTGGGCATCCCTTCCCCTCCCACCCCAGGCGCTTTACAGCGAAGGGACCTCCGAGGCATGTGGGGGAGGGAGCTGGGGGAAGCCAATTGTCCCCCGCTATAAACTCGCCATTGCCAGAGATTTACGGTCTCCTGTTTTCAGAGCCACATAATTACATCGCCCATAAATTTTTATGGCCTGGTGGGCCCTGCGCCTTTGAAGTCATCCTCTTTTTCCATTCTCCCAGCGACTTTTTCCGCCAGGGATGTGCAGTCCCAGTGAAGTTGGAAGTTGGGGAGGGGTGTGGGAGGAGGGGAGGAGAAAGGAGGAGGAGGTAGTAATCCGTACTTAAGCAGAGAGTTGAATCAACTTCCAGTATTTCTTTTTTCCCTTTCTCCCAGGCTGGTTCCTTGGCTGGAGAAGTGGGCAAAAGTTTTTACTGGGGAGATGGCACTGTTTGGAATCTGAGCAGTGAGGGTGGGGTCTAAACCCAGGGAAGGTCTAGGGCAACACCCCTCCCTCTTCCGCTCTTCATTCTCCCACCCGGGGTCCTCAGGCCAAATAGTGAGAGATGAAATCTTTCCAAGATTCCTCACAGTGTCCCCTCCCCCAGGCAACAAGGACGACAGCTTAGCCTTTCAAAAGTTTGAGGTTTTTCTTTTCCGTGTGTCCTGACGTCTGTCTTCCTTTTCCGACCCCCTCCCTCCAAGATGAGCTGGTAGGACCTGGAGGCTTGAAGTTAGCTGGAAGAAAGAAAGGGCTTTCCCTCCTCCCTTTCGGGGGCAATAAAACTTTCTCTTTCTCCCTCTCTGTGTGTGTCCAGTAAACCCCAATTACTCCGGCGGGGAGCCCAAGCGCTCTCGGACCGCCTACACTCGCCAGCAAGTCCTCGAACTGGAGAAGGAATTTCACTACAATCGCTACCTGACGCGGCGCCGGAGGGTGGAGATCGCCCACGCGCTTTGCCTGTCGGAGCGCCAGATCAAGATCTGGTTCCAGAATCGGCGCATGAAGTGGAAAAAAGACCACAAGTTGCCCAACACCAAGATCCGCTCGGGTGGCACCTCGGGCACAGCCGGTGGACCCCCTGGCCGGCCCAATGGAGGCCCTCCCGCGCTCTAGTGCCCCCCCCAAGCAGGAGCTCGAACCTGGGGGGCGGGGGTGGGCACGAGCACCGAAGGGGGATTCGGGGTTATGGGAGGGTCCCCAGGCTTCATCCACAAAAAACCCCATCTACTCTACTCCCACTTTATCTATAAGGAATAAATACAGAGAAGGGGGGGTAGGGAAGCCTTATTTATAGAAACGACAATAGGGAGCCAGGTGAAGACCTCCGGAAGCAAGATTCAAGTCTCTCTTTCTTCCTTAAAAAAAAAAAAAAGAAAGAAAGAAAAGAAAAGAAGAAGGAAGAAAGGAAAAGACAGAGAAATGGAGGAGGCTGCTGCGCCTGGTTTTCAGCTTTGGTGAAGATGGATCCACGTTTCATCTTTAATCATGCCAGGCCTGGGCCCATCTGTCTTGTTTACTCTGCCGAGGAGAGGACGAGCCTCGGTGGCGACCATTACCTCGACACTCGCTAACAAATGAGGCCGGGCTCGGCCGCTGCTGCCGCCTCTGCTGCTGCCGCTGCTGGACCGCAGCCTGGATTGTCTTTCTTTGTCCCTTACTCCTGACACGCAGCGAATGCACCCTCTGACTGCCAGATAGCACAGTGTTTTGGCCACGGTAACAAACACACACACAACTTCTCTCCCTGTCGGTGCCCACCTTGGGTGGGTGGGTGGGGGATGACTGCTCACCCCCTTCCACCATAGGTTTAGAAGGGGGAACAGAAGGGAAGCGAGGGGCGGTCTTCACAACGTGGGTTCCGGAATCTGAACCCAAGAAATATAAAAAAAAAAAAAAAGAGAGATTGAGACACCCAGGAGGGCCCTCTACTAGAAGGTTCTGTTCAGGCCTGGCAGGGTGAGGGGCAGCTGAGTTCTGGGAGCTGGGAATCTCTCCTGGCCAATCCACAGTTCTTCAGCAGAGGCCTTTTCTTAGACCACAAATGAATGTGAAATTAGGAAATAAAATGCTGTGGCCCTCCTACTCTGGAAGGACAATGTTGCAGAGCCTTCTCCCTTTGTTATCACTGTTGCATCGTTTATTATTATTATTATTATTATTAATGCTAATATTATTATTATTTTATGTCATGTATGTCTTCTCCCTTGTTCTCTTCCCGACATTCCAAACCAGGCCCCTTCCTACCTCCGGGGCTGCCTGAGCCTACTAGAACCTTCCCTTGGTGTGAAATTTTGTGTCCTGTACAGAGTGACATCAGAAATAAATGTTTGGTTTCTTGTGACCGTCACATCGTGTTTTTGTTGGAATGTTGACGTTAAAGATACGAACAAGTGCCGCCCTGTGTATATGCTAAGCACCCTCCCTCGTGGATTTGGTCTCACAATGAAGTGGGGTTTTTTGTTTTTGGTTTTACTTTGGAGGCTCCAATGGGAATTTCTACCTCAGAGGCTTCCAAATCGTGGTAACTGGTTTGTTTTCCCTTTGGAGTGGATAGATTTTGTTTGAGGCTTAAAAAAAAATTGTTTCCCCTCCAGTCCAAAAATGGATCACAAGGATGGGGAGGGCTGATCCCAGCCCCCAATGGGAGTGTGTGTTTCATTGTAAGACACCAGAGGCTTAAGGAGAGCAAAGTCTTTCATACCGTGATTTATTTGTCACAAGCAAATAAAATGCAGTTAAGCTGTCTCCTTCTAGACAGACAGCTCTTTGGTTATTAAAGTTCGAGGGAGAACTCCATGAAGCCGGCCTCTTTCCTTCCCGCATAAGAAGGTATCACTTTCCTCTGAGGTGTTTAAGACTTTAATGAGTCTAATTTTTTGCACAGATGTTTCTGGGTGTTTGCAGGTTTTCAGAGTATTTTTATATTACAAAGGAACTAGCCGGTGCCATAGCTCAAACTCTGACAAGCAAATAGATAATCAAGAAGACAAATGGCCTCTTTTGTGAAGCCCTGCTCCTGTATTAATTTTCATTTTCTTTCTCATAGAAAGTATCGAAAGTAAGGCTGGGGACCAAATAGCTGTCTGTATCTGAGATCCCAATTACCCCTAGAATGGAGTGGGGGAGGGGAAGGGGTCCAGGTGATTCTCCAAACCTCTGTCAGGTTTGGGTCACTTCCGTGCAGTACAGGCAAGAAGTTCGAAGGTCTGGAACTCTAGCCTTGGGGTCCGTGGTCCAGTAAAGGCCTAGGGTGCAGCCACTTCTTCGCTAAGAAGTTCCAGGCTCCACAGAGAATATAGTAAAAGTCCTTTTGGTTTTTGTTTTTGGCCTTTTTTTCCCCCTTTGGTCCCATTTCTTTCCAGAAAATAAAGAGCCAATACCATTCTCATGTTTGACTGTTGTTTATTTTGCATTTCTTTGCTTAGCCTGTAAGGGTAGCGGGAGTCTGAGGAAGGCCAGGGAACCCATTGGGCCAGTGTCCCCAGGGCAGTAGAATTGCCCGTTAAAATGCAACCAAGAGATTAGTTTTAAAAAAAGAAATTAAGAAACAAAGGAAGGAGGAAGGAAGGGAGGGAGGGTTGTCTGTAGACCTGGAGGAGGATGAGTAGCTTAGCCTTGTTCCCGGTGTGGTGTGATGTTTTAGTTTTGAGGCAATAAGACAGCCCTTAGTTGAGGGGGAAAACAGTTCTTAAAAACCATAAGGTTTCCCCCCAGGAATGTCTCTAAAGAATCAAATCAAAGCTGCTCCTTAGAAGGTATGAATAGAATCTTAAAAGAAAAAAAGAAAGAAAGAAAGAAAAGAAGAAGACGACGACGACGAAGAAGATTTCTATGGCGCTTAAAGTTCACAGCCATTCTGTGCAGACAAGAGCTAAGAAAAATGTGAGAATTATACAGACAACCATTAATCACTTCTTTTCTTTAAATACGTATCCTCTCTCCTTTGTTATTATTCAACAGCAAATCTCCGCAGACCGGCTGTTGAGGGAAAAAAGTCTTAGCCGCCTCTCCCAGATCTGCAAGGGGGAAAAATTTTGGAACCATAAAGTTGAAAACTTTTTTCTCTCAGTTTGGAAGAAGCCTTTCGTCATGAATGGGAGCAGCGGAGCTCTGGCGCTCAGGCGAGAGCAGGCAAGAGGTACAGAAGGTAACAAAGCCCTGGCTTGGGTGACTTTTTTTTTTCTTTCAAATCATTTTATGGGCTGTCTTTTACAAGTAAAAGGAAAAAAAAATCTCACCTCGTCCTTTTTCTTTTTCAACTATCTTTGTGGGGTTTTTATGGTGGCCGCTTGGGCAGATTTGCTGGAGTTTATGATGACTGATGTTTGGAAGATGTTTTAGTTTTGAGGCAATAAGACAGCCCTTAGTTGAGGGGGAGACAGAGACGGAGAAGGAGAGAGGCCTGGACACCTGGAGAGTGTTTGAACTGGTCGGGACAGAGGTGTCAGGGCCCTGAAAAACACCAGGGAAGAAAGCTGTTGGAGAGACTTTTCAGAAGTGCTTTCTGGTTTTTGAAAAATGCAGGCGGGCTTGGGGGAGAGCCTTTATGTGCGTGTGCCAGCCTGTGTCTAGAAAGGTACACACTCAGTGTATTCCTGGGACTCTGATTGTCTATACTGTTTACCAGTGACATGTCGTCTCGGCAGCCTCCTGGAAAAATAGAATCCAGCCTTGGAGCCCGTAGAAGTGGATGCAGTTGGGTTTTCTTCTGGTGTCTAGCTTGGGATTCTAGACAAATCTACTCTCTGAAAAGGAGAAGCTGCTCAGGGCTAGGTGCTCTGACAGAGAAATTCTCTTTTGTCCTTCCCCCAACCTCCCCACTCCCCCGCCCCAACTCCATGCCTCCTGGAACCTCAGTGTTCAGTTCCCTTTCTTTTCGCTTCTGGGTTTGGGGGCTCTGTTCTTTCTCCTGGGGCCTTCTCAGGCTGAGGCATCAGTGGACTGGCCTCAGACCTGAATGTGCTGGCCCCTTTTCCCTGAGGCCTCACTTGGCGTTTGGAGGCGGGAGGTTGGCAGGATAGAGAGTTCATGGAGAGGCCACGTTTTCTAGGCGATTAGCTTGGTATTAGAACCACAAAATGACCTCGGAAGCCCCTTGACCTCTCTGAGACTGGACATTGTGCTAGCTCTTGCTTCCTGCCCCAGAGGGAAAGTCACACCTCTTCAGGGAGGGGTTCCAGCTTCTCCACCCCCCTAATTGTGCCTAAATCTCAGAATTTCTGGATCATTTTTTCTGTTTTTGTGGATTGGGAAGGAAAGTGTGTCTTTCTGTTGCTGGTTTGTTTGTTTTGTTTTGTTTTTAAGTTAGCCCAGAAGTCCTATGAGAGACGAGTAGGGTGTAGGGTGCTCGTCTGTCTCTTTGAAGCCCCTTCCCTAGGTTGGGCTTCAGCCTCCTCTCCTGCCCCTTGGCCACTGGCACCTCTCCTTTTTAGCTTTGCCTAAAGCAACCTGAAGGAAGAGTTACTAAAGGCTAGCCGAGGTTAGACAGACTTTGTCTATAGGACTGTAGACCATCATCAGCTCTCCTGAGCTGGGGAGAGAGGAACATCCTCTCCTGGGGCCTTACTTCCCAGGCCTAGAACTATTTCTCTCTCTCTCTCTCTCTCTCTCTCTCTCTCTCTCTCTCTCTCTCTCTCTCTCAAAATCTACAGTCTCAACCCATTTACTGAAGTTCCTTTGTTTTATAATCACCTTTATCTCCTGTGCTCCAAACTTCCATTTCTAAGTTCTTGGATACCTTAGCAACCCTTAGCAACTGGAGGAGAAAGAAATAGAAGGAGGGCTGTTGCAGGTTGACCGCTTCCAGGACCCATTTCGCTGTGCTAACCAAAGTTTGCAGAAACTTTTCAAGTTAAGAGACAGATGGAAGATTTGCTAAGGGGGAAAGCTAGATCCCAGACCCCTCTCTAATCACTGCTTCATCTTCCACATCCACGACCCACTCGGCAGCACCCATTAAAGGGAGGAAGAAAGGAGGGATGGAGCGGGGGAGGGAGAGGTTTTTCTAATTGGAAGAGGAACAGCTCTCCTTAAGAAAGGAAGAGACTGGGCTTCGCTGGCAAATGTGTAAGGAGTTTCTGGCTCACATTGTATAAATATTTTCCTGTAATTTGGGGACTCTTAGACAAGAACTACCTGAAGTGCTTGGCCTTTTCTTTGTCCTTCAATAGCATGAAAATTGGGGCCTCAGGAAGGAAAGGGGTGAGCAAAGAGGCAGTCTGGGAGGGCCACTTAGATATTGCAACTATCTGGGGCTTAGAAGCTGATTGTAGGCCCTCTCTAGGCACAAGTGACAAAGACCTAGTCATGTAGAACTTCTTTAAACTGTTCTCGAGATGGAGAATTCTGGGGTACACCAAAAAGGTCTACAATAAGAGGGAAAGGCTGGGGTTCACCAAAGGCTGCTTTTATTCCCCAGGTTCACCGCATAAGACTCCCCTTTCTCTCATTTCCATATCTAAACCGTTTTGGAACTGACAGTTGCTGGGGTTCACTTTCTACAGCTTTAGTGCCCCCCCCCCCGCGTGAGGCCTTCCAATCTTTTGACCTCCCCCCCCCTCGCTCCCCGTTCCCTGGGACCTTTGCACTCCCTCGCTGACTTCTGTGGCCTGCCTCCCAGCCAGGGCAGGAGGCTGCCGAGTCCCACTAGAGCCCTGGAGGCGGCCTCTATGCCTGGTGGGTCTCCTTGAGAAGCGGTGACTGCGAGCGGGTTTGATTGGAACACGGAGTTGGGAAGTTTCCCAGCGTGAGTTGAGCGCTGACGGATTTGTGATCGGCCATAAAACCGGCGCGTTCAGATTCGTAAATCAATCTCGCTTTTTCTCAGTCTAAACGTTCGCTTTTATCCGCAGCAAGAAAGCGCTCAGCTCGCGCTCGCTCGGGCGCTTGTTTATTTGAACGTGGACATTTCCCAGGATCCGAAGAGTGTGCGCACTTTAACAACCTGGCTGTCTTCTCCTCGCTGTCGCAGGGCCCTCCTTTTTCTTGTCCTTAAATATAATTTCTCCGTTTTAAGGTTTTAAAGATTGACATTTACTCATGTTCCAATGTATTCATTTATAGTCTCGAATTCCCCCCCCCCCGTTTCCCTCCCTCTCCCTATCTCCCTCCCCGTTTCTCTTTGGAAACAGAGCATTTTCTTTTTAGTGGATTTGTAGCTAGGGACCTTGTAGACTGTTGCCCTCGCAGGAGACGGGAGCAGGCCTACATCAGCACCCAGCACCAGGCTGAATTCAATACCAGTCTGTATTCAATATCTGGACAATCAAAGGCGACTACCCCCCCCCCCCACACACACACAGAGTCTGGGTCCCGCCGGCGCCCCCTCCCCTTGGGGCTGGGGCAGGATTCCAGTACTTTCCGCAGGGGTCCTGCTGCCTTGAAACCTCCGTGGAACACGTAGGGGAGACTATTTCTTTGGGGTGTGTTACATGAAAGGGTCCTCAACCTTCTTTGAGTCGCTTTTGGTTCAGACCCTTTTAAACAAACCAGTGGAGGCCCCTCATCCCCCATCTCCCGGCTCGCCTATCCTTTTGCCTTTATTCTTCCCCATTACACGGATGCCCCGTCGGCCTGGTCGCAGCTATCCCAGAGCTGCTGAAGTAGATAAGGCTGAGAATGCGCAGCACTGGTCTTCTTAGGAATGCCTTTCTATTTCCCTTTGCATCCCCCCCCCCCAACTATGGACTCAGATTCACTTATAACTTGTGAAGTTTGGGGTTTGTTGGTTTTGTTTATTCTTGTAGGGAAAGAGTCCGTCCACGTGCCTCCCCCATGGATATCTCTCAGTCAAATGTTTAAGACTATAAGTATTTCATCCCTGTGTTTTACTCATTGATCAATCTCCATTGTCTGTTGCTTGGAAGTCCAGGACACTAACACCTAGGAAATACAGAGCCTAGGCTGCCAGGCAGGCTTCGAAGCTTTTCTTCCGGTTTTGTTCGCTGTTGTTTCAGCTCCCCAGTTACCTTCATTGGTGGATTTCAAAGACTGAGATGGGATTGACAGAGGTAGAGTCTGGGTGTCTACTTCTTTTGTATGGAATCCTTGGACCCTAGATCTTTGTCTCGGTAGCCTATTATCAAATTGTCAGCAGCATTTCGTTCCCTAAGGTACTTGTAACAATGCTGCCATGCAAAGTCCCCCCTCCTGGTTATCCTGTATCCTCGGAGCTCCAGAATCCTCCCCTCACCTTGGGTGTTCCTGACCTTTCAGAGGTATACTACAAAAGATCCAAAGGTGAATCTAAACCCAAAGAAATCCTACTCTTGCATATAAGGTGGCAAGACTTGCACAGAGTTGTCCTGTTCCGTTGGGTTCCCTTGATACACCGTTGATGAGTTAGACCGGAGTGAGTCCTGCTCAAATAAATACTCCAGGAGTAGGGGACAGGATGGAGTTGGAAGGGGGAATTTCAGTTCTAAAGGATACAAATAGGAAGCTGAGAAAATTCAGGGGCTTGGAGAAGGTCTCTATGCCCACCCCACCCCCACCCTGACGCCCCTGCAGACTGTTCTGCACCTCTAGGAACTAAGCAGAAGCAGGAAGAGAAGGGAGAGAGGAGAGGTGGGCTGTGGGTAAGTGTGTGCCTGTGGGGGTAGGGAACTATAAGCAGAATACGTGTAGATGTGCTTGTGGGAGAGAGACCTTGCTACTATTCCATTGGTGGGTTGGGGGGAACCTATTTTACAGGAAAATTTCTCCTCCTGAAGGGGAAGGTCATAGTGGTCCTTTGAGCCTGAAATCGAAAGACCCCCTTCCCCCTCCCGGTCACGTGATTCATTAAATAATTAATGCCGAGGTTGCAGAATAGATATGTATTCGTCAGGAAAATCGCAGGCTCGGTCTCCCTGTTTCTGACGTCCAATTCAACTGTCCTTTGAAAAACAAGCCTGTACCCTGAGAAAAAAAAAGAGAGAGGGAGAGAGAGGGAGAGAGGGAGAGAGAGAAAAAAAGGAAGGGAGGCATCAGTAAAACAGCCCCGCAGCTGGAGCCACACCGCGGGCTGGGGTACTGTAAGTAGAAGGGATTTCTCACTACCTACCGCGCCTTATATGTCCATGTAAATTTATTGTTTGTTATTAATGTTATTGTCGTAAAATGTGACAAATAGCCGTCTTCATTTCCTGCCATTTCTCTTCACAGGATGCTCTGTGTTTATACCCATTGAGGCATTGCATAGAGATTTTAAGAATATTTCTCTCTCTCTCTCTCTCTCTCTCTCTCTCTCTCTCTCCTCTCCAACCTTTCTTTTTCTTGATTTATAGCAATATGGGTGTCAGCTTCTCAGCCAGCATGCCAACCATTGTGTGTGTGTGTGTGTGCATGTGCACGCGCACGTCTGCATGTGTTTGTGAGTGAGTTGTGTTGTTTATGGCCATGTCTTCGATAAATCATTTCTCATAGAAAATGATGTAGAAGCTGGGCTGGTTCCGTGGCCGGGAGAGAGCCACTCTTAGAGGCACTTCCTCCCTCTCTGCTCTGCTCCCAGGAGTTGGTTATTTCAGACGATTTACAGTAATACATCAGCAGTTAATATGAAAGCTCTATAGCTGGAGGTCTTAAATTACAGCATCTGTGATTATCAATTAAGATGAGATTTGTATAAATTTGGTAAACCAGAAATGCCTCATTGGCATATAAACCCAGTCAAAGATCATGACCTAATAGAAAAATGATATTTGCAAGCCCTATAGAGCCAACATTCCAGCGTTAAATAATGTTGGATTCTGCAGCAGTCCCCTCCAGGAGTTTGGCATCTCCAACTGCAGCCCTGGGTGAATAAACACAACTCTGAAGGCAGAAGGAAGCTGGGGGCAAGAAAGATGGATGCATGGGAAGAAACTATAGGACTTTAAGGGAAAGATTTTTGTTGCTGGGGGACCCAATAGAAAAGCTGTGCAGTTGGTAGGAGACAGGAGGATCCCATTAGAGTAGCAAAGCTTCACTTCAAGGTTTGGTATGCATGGGGTTGTTGAGGGTGGAGAAGGAGCTACCTAATTTGGGGAGACAATGGAGGCTGGCAAAGGGTGAAGGGCAGGGAGAGAAGCTGAAAGCCTTGGCTCCCCACCCTCCAGACTAACAAAACAAGGAAATGAATTCACACCCCAGGAGCCTTCCTTCGACCAACTGAAACAAAGAAAGTTTCCTGGGCAGTGAGACTCTCCTGTGTGCCCCTGTGTGCCCGTGTGTGTGTGTGTGTGTGTGTGTGTGTGTGTGTGTGTGTGTGTGTGTTTGGGGGGCTAAAGTGGTAAAGTGGGAGTTCTCTTAAGTTTTTCCAGAAATGAAATGTTTTAGGAATCAAGTGGTCCTGGAAGGTTGAAGTGTATTCCAGAATATATATTGGGTGTGTTTCTTTGCCTTAACCCCCAGCCAAAGACTGAGCAATCGGGGTGAAGGTCATGAGTGTGGGATCTGGTAACTTTCTCCTGGTGTTTCATATGGAGGAGAGGTTTCTGGTCAAGAGAAAAGTCATATGTTATGTTGCCTCTTCTTCTTCTTCTTCTTCTTCTTCTTCTTCTTCTTCTTCTTCTTCTTCTTCTTCTTCTTCTTCTTCT
>NW_004949129.1:4057065-4058274 GCF_000317375.1 Microtus ochrogaster | reverse complement strand
CTCCTCCTCCTCCTCCTCCTTCTTTTTCTTCTGGTCAGGGTCCCTCAGTGTAGCCCTGGTTGTCCTGGAACTCACTTTGTAGACCAGGCTGGCCTCTAGCTAACAAAGATTCATTCGTCTCTGCCTCCCAAGTGCTGAGATTAAAGGCCTGCACCACCACTGTCCTACTCAGATGTGGCTTCTTGGAGAGATCCCAGCACTATGCCCCAAACTTGTGATGGATAGGAAGCAGAGCCTCTGCTAAGTCCAGTTCAGTCTGCTGGGTGCTCCTTCCCTGGAGTCAGGCCAACTGACTTTACAGCCACTATTATCAGTGATATTTAACTCTGCCTGCTAGTGTAAACCTTTGAGCAGGAAAATTAGAGTGTTGCTGTATAGGTGTTAATTATTTATGGCCTCAGCCTCATAGAGTAGCAACACAGGCCCCAGCTCAAGCAGCACCCAGGAGCTTCCTCTACTCTCTGCTTCAGCTAATAGTTGAGTCCTCGGGCTCGCTTGGCTAGCAGGAGATTTGAGGGTGAAATTTGATTTGAAGAGATTTGGAGTCTGGGTTGAAAGAGATCTTGAGAGAAAGATCAGGCAAAGAACTGAGGGTGGAGGGGTGCAGGGGAGCACCTGGGGTGCAGGGGAGCTCCATCTGCTCTGGATAAAAGGGATTGGGAAGAGTCTGGATGCAGAGACAACTCAATAGGGCTAGCGGTTGTGGGAGGGGAGGGGAGAAGTATTCCAGAGTTGGGACCCTAAGCTGGCTAGTCCTGTTCTTCACCTACATGGAAGTGTTAGGGACCCCGGGGTGAGAAGTGAGCAATTTTACTTTTCACCTTGGTGTGTGCTCTTACATGTTCATGTGTAAAGATGAAAAAGGTAAATTTACCCTCACTTGGTACCCCAGAATTTAGGCCAGAATCTTGGGGTCACTAAGCAGGGCTAAGATATCTCTCCCTCCTTAAATAAGAAGGAAAGAGGGTTCAGGTTGCCTTAGAGGATAAAGAACACAAGTGGGGAAGATGGAGGTTCTGTTTGGGGGACTCGGGTCACAGCTAACAAGAGATTGCAGGCAGCCAGTCCTATGAGCCTCCACCCCCATGTTCCCAGCTCCTTCTCTATACATCTCCCACTTTTTCCCCTTGCCACCTTTCCCTATGGGATCTGCCCCCCCTCAACACACACACATACACACACACATACACACACACATACACACACACA
>NW_004949129.1:4055482-4056862 GCF_000317375.1 Microtus ochrogaster | reverse complement strand
ACACACACACACACACACACACACACACACACACTTCTTTCCCCCTATGACTTGTCTTTGTCTGGCCCTGGGGAAAGGAGGTGGCACCGGTACCCCTTCCCCCTCCTCCTCCCTCAACTCTCATACGGACTTCCCCAGGAGACAAAGCAAAGACACCATCCCTTATTACTGTTATATTTCTGGCCCCTATTAAATGCCCTTGTGTGAGGCCTGGTGCTCCCCATCCAGGCATCTAGGCCTTTCCCCCAAATCAGCAAGTTTGAGAAGACTGTGATTTGTTTGTTTGTTTGTTTGTTTTGTTTTGTTTTGTATATATATACACTTGTTTCATTTAGACCCAAAGCACCCTGTCTCTTCTATCCTGAACCACCACATGCCACCTAGGGACAGAGGACAGGATTCCTGGAAAGTTGCTGATTTGGTCTTTTCCCCAGCATGGGCTCATGTCCTCTTTCTCTGTATAGCTTGTAGCATCTATCACTATGTCTTTCCCATGCCAGGATGCTGGGCTGCTAGTGCTTTAATGACCAGATGAGTTGGATAGAAAGAGGAGAGAATAAGAAGGGAGGGGAGAGAGAAGGGACACAGCAGGTTCTCTCCTGGATAGGAAGTCAAGGCTGACCTCAAGGACAGGGTGGTAGGAAGAGAGGAGACAAAGGCAAGTCATAGGGGAAAGAGAGTGTCCTCCAGGGACCACCTGCTATGGCCGCACAACACAGTTAGATGAAGAAGAGGGAAGGAAGCCGCTCATCTCGCCCCCTGTCTCTAGAAGACCCGCTCAGAGACAGAGTATAGGGTCTTCCACAGAGGAAAGGACCCCAAGATAAGGAGGGGGGCCTAAGGAGCAAGCCCAGAAGTGATTCTTGGAGACTTCAGAAGCCCAAATCAGGGTGTCATTGGGATTCACAGAGAAAGGCGGAGGCAGAGTGTGAAAAGACAAAAGGTCTTGTGAGAAAGGGACGGAGAAAACAGAGGTTCAGACACACACACACACACACACATACACACACATACACACACATACACACACAGACACACACACATACACACACACGAACACACATACACACACATACACACAGACACACATACACACACATACACACATACACATACATACACACACATACACACACATACACACACAGACACACATACACATACATACACACACATACACATACACACACACACACAGACACACACACACATACACACACGAACACACACACGAACACACATACACACACATACACACAGACACACATACACACACATACACACATACACATACATACACACACATACACACACAGACACACACACATACACACATACACACACATACACACATACACACATACACACACACACACACAC